>NC_056739.1:1156070135-1156205135 GCF_019279795.1 Protopterus annectens
CATTTCCTCAGCTAACATTTCTGACACAGTACTCTCTAGGGAATTTTTAAAGTCTGCCAACTCATTACACTTCCATAACATATGTTCCCAGTTACCTCTTTATTCCCCATCACAACTCTGTAGCTGTAGAAATTCCTTTGGAGTCTGCTTGAGGTGTAAAAATACCTATGCCAACACTTCCAAGCAAAAGCCCTACATCTTTTAGACTTTTTTGCATATCTGGGAGCTGTACATATGTCTTCCCAGTGTTTCCTTTTGAACTGACTATATAGTCTCTCTTCCCAATCTTTTCTAACCTCCTCTGATTGATTCTTATAGTTAATACACATGTTCTTGTGAAACATAACTTCTGCCGAGTCTAGCCCAGTTATTGTACCTTGGGGAATAATGTGAAAATTCTGTCTGATTTTCTGCTACTGAATTAATATCTTCCATACCAAATATCTTCATAAACATCTTTAGGAATCTACCCTCTTTTGTTACATTTTTCCTTCTAGATCCCGCAGATATATCCTCACTGTTATAAATCAAATTCCAGTCCCGACCTGTAAGTAATATTACAGTCTGAAAGCTGATGATTTCTCCCAAAAATTTCTTAAGCTTCATAATACCAGTTGTAGTAGTTGTAATTGCATTGTGAATAGATACCCACATAATCCTCTCCCTTTTGCTAGTAGTCCCTTATTACCACAGACCCTGCCATTATTATCTTTTTTCCCCTATTCTGTCACTGTTGGAGCTTCTCTACAAATTAGTGTTAATACTCCTCTTTTTTTTTTTTCACTGATATCCTGCTGTATATCCGTCCTGAAATCTTTCTTTATCAAATTCAGTGTTCTAGAAAATGCACTGAAGTATTTAGGCATTAAGAAAGTTGGTATCTCTTATTCACTTTAAAAAAATAAAAATTTGATTTTTTTTGCTAAGCCTCTTGCCCTTGTACTTTTTTAATTTTATATTTCTGTCAGCAAACATTGTCCAGAACTCTCGAGATTTACCGTCTTCGCTTTGTCGTCATGGAACGTAAGATCAGAATGGTAACTCCCCTCACATGTAGACTTCTCAAGTCACAATGAACATTTATTTGCTGAAGATAAACTTTTCATTACATTATTTTATTTTCAAGTCCACTTACCTGCAAAATAATGTTCTTGGATTAAGCCAAGGGCATTAATCCAGACATTTATCTATGCAAAAGTAAGAGAAAACATGTCAGCCCAACATATATTATAATTATTACACTTGTACACCCCATCCCTCACTTCTAACAGCCCAAGATTAAACATGCATCTGTGCAGCCGTTCTTCCCATTTTACTTTATAATATGTACATTTCTTAAAACTAAAAAAGAAAAAAGTACTTGTTTGCTGTATGGCATAAAAATATTCAAGTAATGACTGAAAATGCTTTACTATGTAGCATGCAGTTTATATCATAAAATGTTTTATACAAATACTGTTAAGAACTAATATTGTTTTACTTAGTTACTTTCTTTTTTTCCTTTTTAATGCCCTTCCAAGCAATAATGACACGAAGCAAGGTATATGCTTTTTGGTCCCCTTCAAGTGTAACAAAGTCAACAAAAGTCCAATCTTTCTCACCACTTTTTCTTGTAAACCCATATTTCACAATTATGACTGATACTTTATAATCTCACCTTTATTTACAATTTCAGTGTTGTCAATCATCTTTGTGTTCATCTCCATCTCCAAATCCCAAACTCTGTTTCATGTCCAAGGTACATCTGATTCTTCTTCTTCAGGACTCCTATGCTTTTTTCCCATCTCTCAAGCATTTTCCTGTGGACACTGGAAAAGGCATTTGTTATCAGAAGAATGTGAGGTGAGGCAGAGCCCCCTTCTATTTGATGACTCGCCTTTTGTTAGACAAATTGTTGTATTTCCTCCTTAGTCTGTTCTCCACCATAGCCTGTTCTGCATAAAAAAACATATTTGATCCTCCAGGAAAAATATTCTGAAGACACACTGTTACAGCAGGTTTAGGCTCACATCTGCCACTCAGCATTTTTGTTTGCTGGGATAAATTTGTTTTTCTGCCTTTTGTACAGTGAATAATCATTTTCCCCAACATTCTACTGTCTCCAGTTTTTAGTACTTTGCCCTTCTGCTACAATTTAGTCACGATCAACTCTTTCTGCTGGTATGATTGAATCTTTACTAATACAAGTATTGGCTGCTTTCTCATGGCCAGATTTGGAGCATACACTCAATGTACTGTTTTACTTAACAAATCCTTCTATGGAATGCCAGTCCAGTTTATTATTTATAATTTCATAAAATTAATACAGTCTGTTCCTTCTAGTTTCTCCGGTACAGCAGAAAATCCCAGGTTTTCTGTGTGTTCTCTGTTCTTGATCATTGTCATACTCAGTCAACCTTTTCTTCATTTTGACTTCTGATTGTTACAGTTTTACCAGTTCATCTTAATAACTGTTAAAGCTTCTTCCATTTTCCCCGCCTTTTGTTATTTGAGTTGATATATTCCATTAACAAGTCATTTATTATTGACTCTGAGAATATGTGGTTTATTTTTTCTTCTAAATTACTGGAAGCCATCTTTTGTACCAAAGCTGAAGCTTGAACAGCCTTTTGCTAAACAGCTGTAGGATTCTTACTATTCTGTGTTTTCTTTTCAATATTTCTAGTTTATTTTCTTTCAGGCTCTCTAAGTTTATTATTTTCATTCAGGTAGTGTACGTACTAGCCAGTAATTGAATTTTGCTAGAATTGGCAGAATTACTATCCCTTATCTGTCAGTTTCCTTTTTTCATGATTAGTGAGCTGAAATTAAAATGTTGACCAGTGTGCAGCCAGCTTGAAAGTTTTAAGTCAGCAGAATTATTGATTTAAGAAGTTTGGAGGTATGTCTCTTTCCCACCTCCATCCTGCTCGTTCCTTATTCTCTTACCTTTCATTAAAAACAAAATGAAAACTCTAGCAAAGCTAGAACCTCCACTGAGTGACCTCCCAAACCTCTTGTATCAGAGGCACATGGGATGTTCTAGCTTTGCTGGAGTTTTCATTTTGTTTTTACTGATTAGTTTTTCAGTCACCTTCTCACTTATTGTTTTAGTTTGTTGTTTGGGATATTTTTGCAGTGACCCTAATGATAATGAACATCAGCTGGGTATAACAGCCCTGTGTTTCTTATGCTTAGTCAAACACTCTGCTTGTGCTGTGCTCATGAGGTCATAAGGCCGAAATATGCATATCCACAGCTAGTGGGGTTTGGCTTTATTGGCCTGAGTTGTCCATTAAAACAACAAAACAAGTCATGGGCATTCAGAATCGCCAATTAGCTGAAACACCTACCGTTCATAAGGGTCATTTGCATATATCTCATGTGCCTCTGATACAAGAGGTTTGGGAGGTCACTCAGTGGAGGTTCTAGCTTTGCTGGAGTTTTAATTTTGTTTTTATTGATTGGTGTTTCAGTGATCTTCTCACTTACTGTTTTAGTTTGTTATTTTCTTACCTTGTATTCTACCTTCTGCTTGCTTCCCGTTTTCATCTCTGTCTTATACTCCCACTTCCAGCCTTCAGTCTGTTCAAAAATTAAACACAACACAGACATGCCCACAAAGGGCTTATAAAAAAATCTTTGTGGTCTTATGTTGTATGTGTAGTTGGCAGAGAGCAATGTTGATCCCTGTATATAATCACAGAGAAATGGCACTTCCCTTCCCATGGTAGAAATGTTGAAAAATCCTTGGCATATGCAGACAATATTGCCATTGATCGTGCAGATGAGCTGAGCATAAGTGCACATCACTAAGGCAGATATAAAATGCAGTGAAGTGTAATGCTTTCTCTGTATCTGCTTTTATAGCTCAGTTTATTTGTGGTATGATTTGTTCATTTTCAGTGCACTTGTTGCAAGGTTCTAATCCCTTGAGGGTAGTATGTTGCTGTACAATGTTCTGTTTTCAGTCTGCAGCTGCGTACCAGTCCGTTGCAGTGTGTGTGTGTGTGTGTGTGTGTGTGTGTGTGTGTGTGTGTGTGTGTGTGTGTGTGTGTTTTCTGGCTCCTTTCCTACATGTGTTTCTCTGCCATATCGGTCTGATGTTCTGGCTCAGGAAATATGAGTGACAAAAACATGGGTACAAATCTATTTACGGTTATTTATTTATTTTTTTCCTTGATGTCATGTGTTCAGTTATCCTGAAATGTGTCCTACAGACATCTCTCATATGAATAATTCTGTGACATGTATGGCTGATGCACTGGTTCAGGGAATATAAATGACTAAGGCTTTTTTTTTTTTTTTTAATCCACTGACAGCAGTTTCTTTTGCTCTCATGTGTTCCAGTATCTTGAAATAAAATATTGCTTTCACTGGTTTGTAAATTCTCTCAGGTCAGGGACTTTGGCACTTTATAAACAAATATATTTGTAGATTCATCTAGCATTGTGGAGATAAGTTGTGAAATTTCCTCCTACCCCTCGTCCATCCTACTCATGTCTTATTGACAGACGTGTTCTAACCCCTGCTTTTTTTCTCCTTTTTCACTTCTATCCTGTACTCTCATGTTGAAGCTATGATTTGGTCAAAAAATAAACACCACATGCAACAGCAAAAAGCTTATAAAAAATCATCTTTCTGCAGTCATATATTGTGTGATAGGTAACGTATTTAGCAGTGCGTAAGCACATGGAAGTGGTACTCCATGGCCTATGGCAAAAATGAGGAAAAACTTTTTCATGAGGTAATTGATAGTGAAAATGAGCTGTTTTTTCACTGTGTATAAACATACCAATCTGCAATACAGTTAAACTAATACCCTTAATTATAACTGCTTCAATGGCTTAGTGTACTCATGAAGTAACTTATTCTGTGTCAGTGTACTGGGAGAGTATTTGAATTCCCTGGGGGTTGTATGTTTTACACTGTTAGCTTTGCAGTGTATCATATTTTCTTTCTTTCTTTCTTTTTTTCTTTTTTTTTGCTTTACAGTGTATCATATTTTCCTTTTTTAATTATATTTGAATTATAGTAGTCAACAGATTGCACACTGATGTTGTCGGGACTGAGCAGGTCAGTATATCACTGTTACTTTACTGTATTCCACCACTCTTGACTGATTTTCACATTATTCTATATTCCTGTATTGGCATACCACCTACTCCATTGTGCTTTGCCAACTTGCTATTGGCCACTCCCCTTGCTCTCTTGTCTCCCTTTCTGTGGTTTGTGTTACTTTAGTGCAACCTCTACTCCATCCTTGGCTATCTGTGATGTTTGTCTTTTACAAGGAACACTTCTCTGTCTGTGCACACAAACCTGCAGTAGCTACCAGCATTGCTTGTGCATATTCCATGTTTACTTCAGCTTCTCTTTAACTTGGCCATGAGGTTAAATTAACATGATCTGGTCATGAGTCTTTGCTGCAGTTGTGATGAGTAGCTGCTCTTGCACATATTTGTCTGGCCATATGTATAGGTAATAAGCATTGAAACTGGTCACTCACGGTTTGTAAATATCATTGGCTTGGCCACAATAGTGGATGCATCTTTTCTGAGTCACTGGGTCTGTCTTGCATAACTAGTCTTCTATGTGATAGAATAGTGACACTTCATTCACAGGTGCATTGTCTTCTTTCTAATGACAAAAGCTGTCTGCCTCAGAGTTTTTGGTGTAATGTAGTATTCTTCTTAGTTGTGCCGTTTGCAGAAGCAAGGCCTTGCATTTTACCCTAAGAGTTCAGTAGTCCCCATATAAGGCTCCCATGACAACGAATATTAAGTTTGTCATAGGTAAGCTACCATCATATTTGTCTTGGTAGCATCAACAGTCCATTTTGGTTTTAGGTTTCTGTTACCCTTCTGTTGTCAATGTGATAGCACAGATGCCCCTGCCCTAGAGTGCAGGTGGAGTGGCATATTGTTCAGTGCCTAGGTCACAGAATGAGGCTGACCTGCACATTATTATCGTGGAGATGAGAGCATTTTTTTTTCAGTTATTACATTTCTTGGATTGTCTTCCAAGAGTGCATTTGCCTTGCACAAATGCATCATGGCAGTAATATAATTTATTAGCAAACAGGTTGTGACAGATTAGCATCTCATGTGTTGAGAGGCCATGAGGCTGTGGGAATGGGTGATCTTGTCTCGCTTTTCTCCAACATCAACCCACATACCAGACAGGCTTGTCTTTTGTTTGCTGATGTACGAGTGGGCTCCAAGTCTTTGTGTGGCAGAGTCCATCTTCCACCATTAGGACACACCTTACTGGAATCTGTTTGTCTTTCAACTAATGCCAAGTACAGTACTTTAACACATTTTCCTCACAGAGGGGCAAACACCCATGGACATTTTAGTTCAAGAATGGTCACATGGTCCCTTATCCTGTTTCTTTTTAGCTTTATTTTAGAAATTTTCTTTCTTTGGCTTCCAACCCTTGTGACATATGCCCAGAGGAGTTAAGAAGGGCTTGAGCTCATCATCTGTGCAGCTAACCACGTTACGGAGAAAACTTGCTAAGACTGGCTGTTCCCTGCAGATCTTCAGTCATTTATTGTTTCACTGAGTATGTCATGCAGCTGTGATTTCTTTCCATGCTGTCACTCCTCCTTGAAGAATTTAAAAAATACAGGACTTTACATGTAACTACCTTTGTTTGTAGTTAACCTACATAAGGTGGGTTCATTAATTTTAACCTGTAAAATATTTAGTGATTTTTAGCTCTGTGAGTCCTCCTGTACAGCTCCCCAGTTTGCTTTCTGTTTTAGGAGGGCAATAAGATATTACAGACTGTTAATAGACAGCTTAATATTATGTGATCAGAGCAAGACACAGAAAATATCAAGATTCATTTGTCCTTTGTGCAAAGTGAAATATGTCATGCACTCTGAATTGCTTGTCCATTGTATTGCTTTTTTGTTATTGGCAAGTACAGTAAAACCCTGGTTGACATTGTCGTCACTTCAGTAGGGTTGATGTTAAATCTGTAACATTTTTCCAGCACCATGTATGCTTAAATTATGCATGAGCTGGTAACTTTGAGTTCTCTTCACAGTTTTGCAACTTTCCCTGATAACTACTATAGCTAAACCAATCACATCAAGACTTTATATTCTATTTATTATAAAAAGCCACGTGTTATAACAATACATAACTAGGTCTGCGTCACTTAGAGTAATTAATGTGAAGTGAGCAAAAATGAAATTTAAAAAAACACCTTAAGGCAACACTGATCAGTAATTGTTGAGGTCCGTGCTTCATAATACACAGAAAATAAATTGCCCAGAAAATATTTTTTGTGTGCTCTGCATTCCCTTTAATATTGTAATCAGTATTGTGCAGTGAAAATACTTGAAGCAAGTAAACTGTGTTTTCTGTGACAGAAATGGTAGTATCCCTAGCTATATAGTATTTTTATCTTTTTATTTTACTTTATTTATTTTTTTGCACAGTGACTGAAAGAAGTATTGCTGAACTTCATTTTCAGGCCCAGAGTAATATATATTTTTTTAACTGCTCTAGTACCTTTAAGAGCTAGGGTGACAGGAACTGGTATGGATCTTATTTTACACATTAAGACCTCTAAAAACATATTTCCCAGGTCACTAACAGCACCCATATCCCTCTACTGCATAATGTGCTACATATGTACGTTCAGTTCTTCTTTCCTACAAAAGTTTTTCGGCCATGCTTAAAACAGCATTTTGCTGCAATTTTTTTTTGCAGATTTTTTTCCTAGAAATCTTTTGGTAAAAAATAAAAATGTTTTGTGTGTCTGTGTGTCTGTCTGTATCTGTGTGTATTTGTGTGTCAGTAACACTGATGCCTGCCTTGCAGACATTTTCCATGGCATCAGGAGCTCACTACTGAGTCTAGTAAAGATGTACGCTCATACAGTATAATTTCAGCAGATATTTGCACTGATGCTAGCCGGGGATGTATTGGTTTATGTAGCATCAATTTTGACACCATTTTACCTCATGTCTGTTTCACAGGTACTGGTTTCCATATATGTTCCATCCTTTTTTGCTTCATATGTTTAGAGGACAGGTGTCAGCTTGCTGGTACTGGTGTATTTGACATGTAGAAGCACCTTCTTATTTTACTGGTGCTTTCTTCTCTTTTTCCCACCTGGGAGAGAGTTTCTCGCTGTTTCTTGGCTGAAACTATATTATTTCTTTTGACTGTCTCTCCTTCTTGGTACCTTCAGGCTCCTTCATCTGCTGTCTTCACATTTTACTCTCTAGGCTGCTAAGGGACCTCCAGTTTCTACAGAAATCTTCTCCATAAGCATACTGGTTCAAAAGCTGTGTTGCTAAAAGTAGACGTCTAGAATGAGATTTAGGTATAGGTTCATAGGTAAGTTCTGGGCTTGTTGCCCTTGAGGGCTATTTAAAGCTTAGACAGTTTTTCTTTTTGTGCTTGAATTAACCTATCCCATTTGATTAGAGATTGGCCTTATCCATTCCATGGTCAATAATTATGTATTACCCCTAATAAGAATAACTGAGACCATACCATAGATAACTTGAGGGGATAAAGTATTTAGGAGCTGCCCACTACTAGTACGGGGGCAGTCCTGGGGTGAAATTTTTATTTCCCATCAATAGATCCAAGTTGCACTTTAATATGGACAGAGATAAACTTTTGTTTGTGGAGTCTGTTCCAGAGCAGCGGTGTCCTCTCTGAGGTATATCTGTTCCTCCAAAACATTCTGTTGATGTTGCAGAAGAGGTTTATATCCCTAGACCAAGTATTTCTGATGCCATTTGACTTGTTGATATGCAGTAAATCCATTAGTAGTGGGTCTGTGGATGCCTTTAATGCCGGACACAGTTCACCTCTTACTGGGTCTGTACAGATTATTGTGAGAGGGCTTTGAGTCGGTCCATATATGACCTGTTTAGACCTTTATATCCTTTTAGTAAGGTATATCTGCGGGCATTCCATTTGTTGCATGTGTTTGGACAGATACATGCCAAATGGCATATAATTAGAGGACATAGATAAAGAGAAAGGAACCGCTTCTCCATTGTTCACTCCAGACAGCCCAAGATGTAGGCAGGTACTGCTGGCAGTGCAGGACAGAGCCGGCCAGCCTTCAAAACCTAATTCCTTTTTTTCTGCAGGCAGCTCTAGATGGCTTGCTGGGGTTTGGAAGTGCTTTTCTGAGTGGTACTCCTTTTGGAAGACATTTTGATGACTACCACCTGCTGTTGTTTAGGAACACGTGGACAATGTGACCCATGTTCCCAGTAAAGCAGGTAAGGTAGTCTGACCTACTGAAAAGTATTCCTTGGGGGCTGTGGCCAGAAATTCTTATGCCTAAAATCATGGTCTTGACAGCTGCTTTGCAGAAAATTACAATTCCTCACCTCTCATCAGTCCATCTCCCTAATAGGAAGCTCTGGGCTATGGACTGATTCAGGAAATGAATATTTGTATCTTGTATACCATTATTGAGGGCACTGAATTTTATAGTATGCATGCTATGTCTTTAGTGTGTCATAGCAGACTTGGTGCAGTAAAAGGACTCCTGAAGGTCTTTCCATGTACATTTAAGGTTTAGGTATCTACATCTATCACAGTAGCCATTTTGAAGTTCTGCATGGCCTGTACTACCATAGACACAGCTACAAGAGCAACAGAATCTGGAATAATCATTTGCTGGCAGTTCATGCTTGTGCCGCGGCGTTTGCTGAAGAAGTTAAGGTGACATTTGTAAACTGTATATGTAAAGCCTCCCTGCTATTTGCCATGGAAACGAATAACCAATAGAATGGCAGGAGGGAGAAATGACAACTTCTTTAAACATCTTTATTAAACATGACAATTTTAAAAAGTTACACAGGTACATATGCAGCAATAGAAAATAAAACAAACCATAATACAATTTTCATTGTTTCATGCAGTATATATGCATTTTCTTTTTTAACAATTTTCATTCAATTCAATATTGCATAAATTGCTTAATTCCTGCTTTCCTTTAAATTTCACTTTTCTCCTGAACATCATTCTGCATGTAATGTTGTCAGAAATTCTGTTTATTTCTGTAGTTTGCTTCTTCCCTTTTCTAAAGATCCCAACTCTACTTTTTTTTATCTCCTTTACAATATTCAGTACTTGAGTTTCACGCAGTTAAGAATTTGATATCCATTTTCTAAAAATTGTTTTTGTCCGCTAAAAGCATTAAACTTAAAGGCTTCACTCTGTCTAGGCAATTCAGGTCGTGTATGCTAGCTGAAATTAACAATTTCCTTAGTTACTACCATTTTCTCCCCCAACATTTCTGACAAGTTACTCTGTTGGTAATTTTTAAAATCTACCAGCTTGGTACATTCCCAAAAAATGCATTTCCAATTACATTTCTCTTTCTCATCACAACTCAGTTCTCTGAAGTCTGATTAGGATATAAAAATACCAGACTCAGAAAAAACGAGATAAAGGTGCTTCGAGTGCCGAATTCCAGCTGTCACCAATAATGCACCTCCAAGCCAAACCGAGTGTTAAAAGCACAACAAAAGTTTAATATTCATAACAAAAGCACAAACACCAAATGCACAAAACACTTTGTTTCACCTCGTTTTTCGTTCCAACTGGAATTTCATCAGATGTAAAACAGTTAACCAAAATAATTACAACCTTATATACTCACTTTAAAAACCAATTATCCAATCCAATCCATGTTAAACTTTTCTATTACTTATTCATAAGAACACGCTGACAAGTCTGTGAATATTCATGAAGATACAGAAAGTTCACACCGGGGATCACACCAACAGCACTATTAGATAGGGGCCAAGGGTACTAGCTGCTAGTACAAGGGTCTAGGGAACTACTAAAGGGGTGGTGAATACCGCACAACGTGGCTGCGCTAATATATGCCTTTGGGCAGATAGCCCAGTACCAACCTATGAACCTATAAAGATGTTCCATAAGGTGACTAATCTTTTCCTTTCATTCAAATGCCAATAAAATTAAAATTACAATGTGAATCTTTCAATTATTTGGTTAGATAAATTCTTCACCATATATAGTTGACCCGATACATACAGTTAATTATCAAAAGATTTAAATTACATATAAGAAAAATCTATAAAAAATCAGTACAAAAAACCTATGTCAGTCCCTAACGTTAGAATTCCATTGACACTACTGCCGTCTAGTGGCTAAAAAGTGTAGTACATATATTTCTAAACAGGGTGAATGAAAAACATGTTTATAAACCTAGTACAAAAGATAAACCCTAAAGATTCTAATTGATGAAAACCATTCAAATCAAACCTCTTCCCCAAAATTATTACCCAAAATTTAAGTGCATCCATTTCATCCTCTATACTGAACCCAATAAAACATTTCATATATGTCATAATTTTGCTGATCTGAGTTTCAGAATCTGCATAAGTTATTCTCATTCAAACCTGGTGGTCTACAGGCATCAAGTACCAGTTGCCAATACAATTCTCAAACTTCTATTCTATTTTCCCAGTCTCCTCCTCTGATGCCATAGGGAATATGTTCTAGAGCAAAAAACGTAAAACAAAAATTTAAGTGCATCCATTTCATCCTCTATACTGAACCCAATAAAACATTTCATATATGTCATAATTTTGCTGATCTGAGTTTCAGAATCTGCATAAGTTATTCTCATTCAAACCTGGTGGTCTACAGGCATCAAGTACCAGTTGCCAATACAATTCTCAAACTTCTATTCTATTTTCCCAGTCTCCTCCTCTGATGCCATAGGGAATATGTTCTAGAGCAAAAAATGTATAAACAGCTTCTTTGCAAATTCTGATGTGTTTATATAGGGCATTATTCCCATCTGATTTACGGATATCATACATGTGTTCATAGATTCTTCTCATAAATGCCCTCTCAGTTTTACCAACATAAAAGGAGGGGCATTTAACCCATAAAGCCACATAAATAATTCCTTTGGTGTCACAATTAACAAAATGTTTACTAGTCAACAACCTATCTCTACTCACCAGGTAAAGATTTTCCCCATTAAGTAAGTGACAACATTGTGCACATTTACCGCATGTAAATGTCCCTTTTTTCCTACCATTTTATTTCATATGTCTACTATTCTTTTCTAAAATATCTTTAATATTTCTGTCTTTTCTGTAGATAAAAATAACTTGTTCCTGAAATATCTTATTTAGATCAGAAAAATTGGAAAACAAATTCCAATTCTTTTGAATAATTGTCTTAATCAACCCTGACTCACCATTAAAATCCAGGATAAAAGCCCCTTTAAACTTGTCATTGTCTTCTTTCTCATTATCTACATCTACTTGTGTCCTTGCACTATCACCCTGTTTCACCCCTAAAATAGGGCTGAACCTATCCATCCTTTCCTCCTTTACTTCCCCCATGACTACTTCTATCATTTTTCAGGATATTTTCTCTCTAAAAACATTTGCTTTAAATTATTACATTCATTCTCAAAGTCTTCCATCTTAGTGGTCATCCTGGATGTTGTTATAAACTGCCCTTTTAATAAATTTCTTCTCTGTTTATAAGTATGTGAACTTGTAAAATATAAATAGGAGTTAGAAAAGGTTGGTTTCCTGTATACTTTGGACCTAAATACCTTGTTATTATGGTCTTCATATAAAGTAATGTCTAAGTAGTTTTAACTCTTCTTTTGTAATATTGTAGGTGGACCTAAGAAAATGTGTAGCACCACTGATATACTGAATAAACTCAGTTAATTTTTTGTCGCTCTCAACCCAATAGAAACATAGGTCATCAAGGTACCTTTTATACAGGCACCAACAATCTTTAAATCTAGAATTCAGGAGAAATATTTTCTCCCAGATACTTAAAACAATGTTGGCGTAGCTGGGGGCACAACATGACCCCATAGCCACACCCTTAATTTGCTTAAAAAATTCTCCTTCAAAACTTACATACTTGTTAATCTGAAGTTGTTAATTTTATTTATCTGCAACCTGTGGGTATTCGGATCCATATCGGATCCGAGCCTGCAATTTTTTCAAGCATCTGCTCCAAGCTCCTCCTCTTACACATAATCCCTCACATCTCCTACCTTCCCCCAGATCTCATTTGCTGCTTCATGCATCAGCATCGTGATCTCTTTAGCTCCAAGTTGGGTGTAGTAAGTAAGCAGTTTTTCTTGTGCTTTTATTGAGTGTGTGGTCGTTAGTTTAACCTTATCCTCCCCTTCGTCGTTTTTTTGTGTTAAAAAAAAAAAAAGTTATAGTTGTAGTAAAGTAGTATAGTAGGCCTTCCTGACTTTAGTGTGTGTGTTGTAGTGTTGGGTTAAGTTTTGGCTGAGTGGGTTATAGTATGGCTGAGCAGCCAAAACCTACTTTTAAAAAATGCAGTGTGTGGCCATAGGCTTTCACCGGCTGATGGCCACACTATGTGTTATTTGTCTGGGTGTTCCCCATCTTTCATTACCGTGTAGTGTGTGTCAGGGGTTCAAGCCTAGGGACCTAAAAGAAAAGAAGGCAAAACTGGTAGCTAAGGGCCTTCTGCCAGTTTCTGCATTAGACACGGTGACCTCGGCTCTTCCAGTAGCTGATTAACCCCCCCCCCTCCTCAGGCTGGGACTCAACCTCCTACTAGGCCTGTTGAAGGGAGGACTAAAGGAAAGGAAAAGAAGGACAAAGAGAAGAGAGGGGATAGACACTGCAAGCGGTCTCCAGAACAGGAGCCCTTCCCTTGCCCACCTTCCAAAGTGACTAGGACTACATCTCCTTGGCTCCACTCCCCAAGCTTCTCCCAGGAGCCGATGGAGCCCTTGGACCAGAGGCCTTCATCGAGGTTGTCGCACCGACCAGCCCGATCCGAGTCAGTTGCCTCTTCACTCTCGACTCTGAGTCTGTCGGAGTTAGATATGGACAGGATGATGAGGAGGTTCATTCGGACCCAAATCCAAATGGGAGTCTTGCCAGGCCCGTCTCCAGCCAGAGAGGGGACCTCCATTCCCTTCTTTCATCCATTTTCTCCTTCCCCAATCCAGCCTGCGGTTTCAGGGTTTATGGATCTGAGGATCTGAGGAGCTGGGGGTTCGGCGCCGATGGCTCCTCCAACCTCGACACTGGCGATTACTTTGAGTTCCTCGGATCAGACCTGTTCGGATCTGAGCAACTCTCGGGGCCGAGAACGGGGAGTCGGATCTGAGGGGATGGAGGTGTCTTCAGCTCTGACGTTGTCGGAACTGAGGCGTTCCTTTGGAACCCCGTCTACCTATGCCATGGCCACCATCCTCACGGCAGAGCCAGGGAGAGCTTCCTCCTTGTTGGTTGTTAAGGTGGTGTGCTCTTCATCGGCCTTTGACGTGGTAGAGAGGGTTCTCTCCCAAGGATCGAGACCCCAGCCTATTTCCTTGGACTCCGCCCAGGCTCTCGTGGATTTGGTCACGACTCCCTTCAGCTTGTCCAAGGGACAGCCCGTGCTAGAGGACCCCCAGGTGGTTCCCATAGTGGAACCCCCTGTGACTCATGAACCCTCTTCAGAGAGTCCCACTGAAGAGGGTCCCCATAAGCACACATGCAAAAGGAGGCACCTGGACTCCTCTGCGTCCCTGACAGAAGATACTGACTTAGATGGAGAGGGTTCCCCCAGGTCACCTCCCGAGGATGTCTACTGTGGAGATCCTCCGCCACAGCGGAGGTTGGTCAGCCCCAAAACCCTGTATGGATGAGTCAGTATTCCTGGAGGCCTTTGGCACAGGCCCATGTACATCCTGGGTGTCCCCTCCTGCGGAGTGTATTTTATTACCACGCAGATAATAAAGGAGCCTGACACCATAGAGCCAATACCAAAATGCCTGGACAGGGTCCACTCTCCTCCCTCAGACAGACATGCCTGGTACAAGGGATCCCCGGTGGATGCTATGGTGGTTGGAGCTGCCACCAAGAGGGAACTGGCACAGGAAAGTTCCTCAGTCCACCCTCCAGACAAAGAGTCTAGGACAGTGGATCAGTTTGGGAAGCGAGTATTTTCTTCAATGACATTTTCCATTCGAGCGCTGAATTATTTGGCACACGTCGTACGACTTCAACGAGACCTAGTCACAGAGTTCGCTGTGTCGCCCCCAGAGTCTTTGTCGCTGGAGAACAAGCGATTATTCTCCACGAAAATGTTGAGACTCAAATCTGTATCGAACACGTCCATGCGTCTTCTTTCCCATGCCACAGAAGGAGCGGCTAGGACGGCTGGGACTGGCGTAGCTATGTGGCGACATGCTTGGCTCAGACTGTGTCGATTCGCGGACCCCTTCAAGGTGTCATTCACAAATGCTCCCTTTGATGGTTCTTCCCTGTTAGGGAAGACATTACGTGACACTCTGGTCCAGAGCGAGGAGGACAGGAAGACTCTGCCATCAGAGTCCGCTTCTCTAGCCCTCAAAGATCCTTTTCTAGGAATCAGAGAGGGCAAAAGAAGATGTGGTTCCAAAAATCACAGTTTCCCTGGGACTCTCAGGACAGCTCGTCCCCTAGTGGCAGAGTGGGACAGAGGGGGACAAGACAAACGCTGCCCCAGAGGCAGATGGGGGCCGAGGAATTTTGGGTCTAGGGAGACATTCTCGGACAGACCCACGCAGCAACCCTGAGGGGTTGGCCGACTGTCCTACTCTGGAGACAGTCTGGGGAAGATTATCATTGCACCTAACAGCTTGAGAGTCCATTACGGCGGACCATTGGGTACTTGAAATAATATCCAGAGGTTACTTCATCCCGTTCGTTACCCCTCCCGTGCAACCAAAGTGCCTCCCGGATGTTCCACCCGCTCAAAGGGAAGTGGCAGCGCAAGAGATTTAAAAGCTGCTTCACAAATGAGTCATTGAACTGGTCCCCCCAGATCAGTCCGGATTAGGCGTTTACTCCAGGTTCTTTTTAGTGCCAAAAAAGATGGGGGACCTCAGGCCCATATTGGGCCTGTCAACCCTGAACTTGATTGTAGCCAAGCAGAAATTCCGGATAGTCACCCTGCAGTCCATTCTACCTTGTCTCTGAGAATGTGACTGGATGTGCTCGATAGACCTCCAGGACGCTTACTACCATATCAAAATTTGCAGAAGCTCCAGGAGATTCCTTTGCTTCTGGCTGGGAACCAATCATTTCCAGTTCAGAGCCCTACCTTTCGGTCTCACTACAGCCCCTAGGGTGTTTACCAAGGTTATGGCAGTCGTAGTGGCTCACCTGAGGCTTCAGGGAATTCAGGTGTTTCCTTACCTAGACAATTGCCTCCTTGCTGCTGCTACCAAGCGTCTTCTTTGCATGGCTAGAGACTCCTTCCTGCATCTTGCAGTCAACCTAGGGATTACCATCATTGTCTCCAAGTCCCTCTTGAACCCAGTACAGATCTTGGAATTTATAGGGGCACGGCCGGACACCCTCCAATTGAAAGTTTTTCTAACTCGAGACAGGGTCCAGAGCCTATGGGCCCATGTATCAGCGATCCTTGGCCCCAGGCTTCCAATGACGGGCGACATTCTCCGAGCCCTAGGCTCCATGGCCGCAGCAATCTCAATCCTTCCTTGTGTGCGCCTTCACATGCTGGTGCTTCAATGGACCCTTGCAGTGCAGTGGTCTTTGCTAGACCTCCCCATGCACTACCCAATTTGAATCAGCAAAGCCTGCAAGGTGTCTCTTCTTTGGTGGCTCCAATCGCTGGACATCTTGGCAGGGTGACCCTTCATACCACCCACAGCCCAAGCCACAGTGACCACGGATGCCTCCCAGCTCAGGTGGGGGGGCACTATCTGGGGAGGACGGTCTAAGGCACATGGTCCCATACTGTGACCAAATTGCATGTCAGTATTCTGGAGATGAGGGCAGTGCTTTTAGCGTTGCAAGCTTTTCACACTGTTCTTCCCCTGTGGACGATTGCAGTTCACTCAGACAAAGTGTCTGTTGTCTGGTACATCAACAACGGTGGGGAACCAGATCTTACCCTCTCTGTCGCAAGGCTATGAGAGTGTGGGAGTGGGTGATCTCCACCAGTCTGTTTCTGATTGCAACGCATATCCTGGAACTCTCCAACATTTTAGCGGACAGATTGTCGGGCTAGTCTAATGCCATACGAGTGGCCTCTGAAACAATCGATAGCAGAGGAGATCTTCCTTGCATGGGGTCAGCCTTGTTGCGATCTTTTCGCATCTCCTTCCAGTGCAAAGTGCAGCAAGTTCTTCGCTCTGATCCCCTCGCCAAGGGACTCTCCCAGAGATGCTTTCGTACATGCTTGGCCATCTGGGTTACTGTATGCTTACCCCACATTACTTTCATTCCGAAGTTTCTTCAGAAAGCTTGCCAACTGGGGTGCAAAATGATCCTCATTGCCCCGTACTGGCCTCGTCAGATGTGGTTCCCCTTCCTCTGGTCTCATGTTCTAACTTCTCCTTGGATTCTGGATCCTTCCCCGGATCTCATCTCTCATCTCTCGGGCACCTGTCCGCCCGACCTGGATAGCCTCAAGCTGACTGCTTGGCTGCTCCAGTTCCCCTGATTGCTTGGACTCCCGGTCTGTCATCTTCAGTAAAGACTATTCTGGTGGCATCCCACAAGGCTTCTGCTAGGAAGATTTACCACAGCAAATGGAAACGTTTCTCTATTTGGGCTTCTCAGAGGAACCTAGATCCCTTTACATCCCCGGTTCCTGTAGTGTTGGAGTTTTTGGCAAATATTTTCCAACAAGGGGCTAGTTCCTCCATGGTAAAAGTGCAACTGGCAGCCATCTCTAATTTTCATGTTGGTGAAAATATGAATACTCTGGCCTCTTTGAGACTCTGTAAAGCTTTACTGAAAGGCACCTTTCTTTTACACCCTCCGGTTAAGGACTCTGTCCCTCCTTGGGATCTTAACCTAGTTCTGTAGGCGTTAGTTGCACTTCACTTTGAACCTGCAGTGTCAGTAGATTTGAAGTTCTTATCCTGGAAGACAGCTTTCCTAGTGGCCATTACTTCGGCCAGGAGAGTTTCTGAATTTCAAGCTTTGTCTGTCTTACTTGATCTTTCATAAAGACAGGGTCTCACTCCGCACGAACCCTTCCTTCTTACCGAAAATTGCTTCTGAATCAAACATTAATCAGACGATTAACCTGCCTGTTTTCTTTCCAAATTTTCAGAACGAGGGTGAATATAAACTGCATTTTCTAGTTGTTCATAGACAGCTTTGTTTCTATTTACACAGAACTGAACCAGTTCGTAAGTCTGACCAGTTATTCGTGTCCTTTTCTAGACCCTTTTTGGGAAAAGCCATATCCAAGGTCTCCTTAGCTAGATGGATTACACAGTATATACTGCAAGTATATAAGGACAAAGGTCTTTCCCCTCCTGGTCCTGTTAAAGCTCATTCTACCAGATCTATGGTGACTTCTGCTGCTTTTTGGTCTAGGGTTTCACTGAATGATATCTATGTAGCAGCGACCTGGGCAAGGTCACATACATTCATTTCTCATTATAAGTTGGATTTGATCTCTAGAGGGAGAGCATCCTTTGACTCTGCGGTGCTCAGGAATATCCTTCCATGAGGGCCTCCCAGGGGTTTTGGTAGCTGGGGACTCTGTCCCACAGGTTGCAGATAAATGAAGTTAACTACTTCAGATAAGTTATGTACTCACCATAACATTTCATCTGAGCAGTTATACTTCATTTTCTGCAACTGTCCCGCCCTCCTTCCCCCGAACCTGTTCTAGGTTAGTAATGTTATTGAGTTGCTGATAGTTTGGATAGTGGCAAACTCGATCTGAGGGGAAGGTAGGAGATGTGAGGGATTATGGGTAAGGGGAGGAGCTTGGGGCAGATGCTTGAAAAAGTTGCCGGCTCAGATCCAGTATAGATCCGAATACCCACAGGATGCAGAAAATGAAGTCTAACTACTCAGATGGAACGTTATGGTGAGTACATAACTTTTTTAAAGTACTAACTGTAATAATGCCATAATGACCCTAATTTCTTTCCAGTTAAACTTTCTAACCTGTAACAAGGCCTCTAGAAACCACTCCATACCTATCTGATGAGGGATGACTGAAAACAAATCTATAATATCCACAGTTAAGAATATGATGATCTGTTTAAAACACTCAGGTTTAATGTTCCTTAAAAAATCCCAAGAGTTTGAGAAACCCTTCTTGTTCCGTCCACACTCCTTTGATTTTAGAATCCACAAACTTTGCTAAAGAATATGTCTTAGAACCATTCGCAGATACTATTACCCTCAGCGGGGGATCATTAATACTTTTATGTACTTTCACTAAACCAAAAATGTTAGGAATCAAGGGTTTCTCAATAACCAGAAACTTAAAGGTGGTTTGATCTATTAAGCCATCATGAAGTAACCCTTTTAAGGCAAAATCTACCTTAGAATAGGCTATATTAATTTCATTTAGTGATACTAGATTATACCTCTCTCCATCCCCTAAAATATTTTCCATTTTGGCCACATATGTTATGTAGTCCATAATCACCATACCCCCACCTTTGTCTGGCCTCATCACCCTAATATTTTTGTTCTCACTTAATTCTTTTAATAACTGACTCTCCTGTTTAGTTAAATTGGGATAAACCTTATTTTTACCAAGTTTGTTTCTAAGTTCTGTTTCTACTACTATCTTAAACTTCTTAAGCTGTGGATGTATAATTGGGTTAAATGTACTTTTCTTTTTAAGTTCAACCCCACCTTCATTTTCACGCCTGTTCCCCTCATATAGCAATTCAAGGTTCTTCTTTCTGATAAATAGTTTTAAATCAACCAATACTTTACTAATATCACTATTTTTTTTTTTGGAACAAATTTGAGTCCTTTCATAAAAAGGTGGAAGTACTTTCTATCTTTATCCAGGCCATTAAAATTTTGATAGGTACTCAGATTTTCATAATGTTGTATACTATCCCTATCTACACATCCAACTTGTGTTTCAAAGCTACTTATCTCCCTCTCTGGTAGTGGTATTGCACCATCTGTTTATTTCAAATTCTTTCTTATCTGCTTAAATAGGGAAACTCTAAAGGGTCATTAATATCTGAATTAAAGCCTTCGTTATCAGAACAATTGATTTTATTAAAATTGTTATTAATACCATTAAAACTCATATCCTCTGTCTCTTTATTCACAGCTTTTTCACCAAAATTATTACCGTATCTATCCTGCCTGTTGTATTCCACCTGTTCATTACTGTAGTGCTCACCAGTATAATCTCTACCCCACCTACCCCTTGGATAACACCTATTTTCTTTATATTCTTTCAAGTCCCTCTCAATTTTCCTATTCTTCTGTCTAGAAATAAAAGCACATTTGTCATCAATACTTTTCTTAATGTTATAATATTTTACTCTCTCTTTCTCCACTGTAAACATTAAATCAGTAGTAATTTTTTCATTGACTTCCGCTATTTGTTTAAACAATTTTTCCATTTCTCTTTCATTGTCCCTAATAATAATCTTCATAATAGAGAAAACACAGCTATTAAAAATAGCTGTAAGTTCTTCAAAACTTTCTTGTCTAACATTATTGGGATATTTGTAAACTCTAAGTCCTTTAGGGACAATTTCTAATGAAAGACATTTCTTTAACTATTTTCTAAATAAATCGTTTTGTATTTAAGCATCAGGTCATAAATGTAGTTCACATTGTCATTATAAGTAAAAACATGTTCAGTCACATTTTTATAAGCATGTTTGTCATTAACTTCATAACTTTGCAGCCATTCCTGCCATTTAAAGTCTTTATCAAAGTAGCACGGCCATTGTTTTGAGAAATGTTAGTCACCTGTATTAGAACCGCGAACAACAGTTCTTTTTTCTTTGGATCTCGCACCCAAAGAAGCATGAAAATTAATGTCCACATCCGTTTCTGTTACATTAAAAGTCCTAAAAACTCCCGGAAGGCCAGCTAAAGATGCCGTTGCTTCTCCTTCACTGTTTCCAAGCCTCGCCCACTATCATGCGAAATATGTTCATCTAAAATAACAGATACATCCATCTCCTGGTTACCAGGGAGTGTGGCTCTACTGTTAGCAGCTGGGAAACGTTGTTGTTGAGCATTTTAACCAATTGGGTAAGCTCACCTATGGCATTTTTAAGCTTCACAACCTCTTCTTTTGAATCCAAACCAAGTTTCCCACTCATATTTGGCCCCAACGTCTCCAGTAAATGCCAAACTCAGAAAAAAACTAGATAAAGGTGCTTCGAGAGCCAAACTCCAACTAAATGTCACCAATACAGCACCTCCAAGCCAAACTGAGTGGTAAAAGCACAACAAAAGTTTAATATTCCCAACGAAAGCACCAACACCAAATGCACAAAATGCTTTAACTGTTTCACCGCATTTTTCATTCCTACTGGAACTTCATCAGATGCAAAACCGTTAACCAAAATTAATTACAACTTTATATAGTCACTTTAAAAAACAATTATCCAATCCAATCCATGTTAAACCTTTCTATTAACTGTATGCATCGGGTCAACTATTTATGGTGAAGAATTTATCTAACTAAATGAAAGATTCACATTGTAATTTTAAATCTGAAGTAGTTAACTTCATTTGATCATCAACCTGTGGGTTTCGGATCCGATACGGATCCGAGCCAGCAGCTTACCAAGCTAAAGATCTGAGCTCCAAGCTCCTCCCCCTTACCCATACTACACTGCAGCCTCCTTCCAATCCTCAGATCTTGTTTGCCGCAGCTTTGCCAGGACAGGATTCTTGAGCTCCAGGCAGGTTTGTTAGGTTTTTGTCTAACTTTCGGTCTGCGTGTGTCTTTTTGAGTACTAAAACTCTTAATACCCTGTCCTTATTCTCCCGCAGGTTTTGTGTTTAGAAATAATAGTGTAGTGGTATAAGAAAGTTTCTAAGCTTTCTGTCTGTGCAGGCCCTCCCCTTCCCGCCTTTAGTGTGTGTTGTGTGTGCTTGATTACTTATCTTGTCTAAGTTAGTTATGTCGGAAGGTCAGAAACCAACCTTTTCTAAGTGCACAGAGTGTAGCCATAAACTGTCGCTAGCCGATGGTCTCACACTGTGTGTTGTTTGTTTGGGGATTCCCCATCTGACGTCCAGCTGCAAGATTTGTGCAGCCTTAAACCCCTGGGCCCTGCGGGATCACAGGACCAAGCTAATTCTAGCGGGTCTTTTATCCGCAGAGTCAGCCACTTCTTTTGGAACATCAGCTTCAGTCACAGCTGTGACTGTTCAGTCTTCTGGCCCTCCAGCCCTGTCCAGGACTCCCACTCCCACCTCTAAATGGGGAGAGAGAGAAGCCAGGAAAGAAAAACAGAGATAAAGAGAAAGAGAGAGAAAGAGAGAGAGAGAGAGAGATGGGGAGAGGGCTCACAAGAGGCAAGCAGACTTGGATCCGTCGGCCCCTCCCGCTAAGGTGATCTCGACACCGGAAAAGATTGCTAGGCCGTCTTCCCCTCGGCTCCTTTCTCCACGATTCTCCCTGGACCCAGCAGAGGAGGCTCGGCCCACCTTGAGGTCATCCTCGCATCGGCCCACCCGGCCGGTGTCAGTGGTGTCCTCAAGATCCACTAGGAGCCTCTCTGAAGCAGATATGGACTGGGTGATGAGAAGGTTCCTGCAAACTCAATTATAGATGGGAGTGTTCCTGGCCCCCCTTCCCAGCCGGAGTGGGGAGTTTGGCTCCGTTTGCTCCGATAGCTCCTTCTCCGATCCACTGTTGGGTTTCAGAATGTATAGATCCAAGGAGCCCCGGAGTCAGGGGGTCGGCACCGGCCATGCCCTCGAGCCTGTCAGATCCCTTGTCTAATCCGAGCTCTCAGAGCAGAGATCTGTGGGTCGGATCTGAGGGGATGAGTGTGTCGGCCCCGATGTGGTCGGGGCATACCGTCTCCTTGGGACTGGCTGTTCCAGCCTCGGCTCTGATCCCCTCACCGGATCTGAGGGGTACTGCTACCCACACCACCAGCTTCAGGGAAGCCAGTTCCCCTTCGGCTTTCGACGTTGTAGAGAGGGTTCTCTCTGGAGGATCGAGACCCCTCGCTCTTTCCTCGGAGTCCACCCCTGCTCCCTTGCAACTGAGTTTGTCTTCCATCATCCAGTCCTCCCAGGGACAGTCTGTGTCCAATATGCTCCAGACAGTTCCCCTTGAGGAATACGAGATGGTTTGCGAGCCCTCCCCGGAGAGTCCCCCTGAGGGGTCCCTCGCAAATGCCAGTGCAAAAGGAGGCACATGGACTCCCCCGAGTTCCTTACTGAAGATACCGATTTGGAAGAAGAGGAAGGTTCCCCCAGATCACCCCCCGAAGATGTCTCCTTTGGAGACATAATGGAAATTCTTCACCAGAGGGGGGATTTGTCCACCCAGAAACCTTCCTCAGACAAGTCTGTATTTCTGGAGGCATTCGACACAGGCCCATCTACCTTTTGGGTGTCCCTCCCAGCCGACCCTCTGGTGGACCTTATTACCACCAGAGCCTGGAAGGAATTGGACACTGTAGAGCCAATACCCAAATGGCGCGACAAAGTATTGAGGAGCCTTCCTGCGGACAAGCCCACTTGGAGTAAGGGTTCCCCAGTTGATGCCATGGTGGTGGCGGCGGCCACCAAAAAAGAACTCACCCAGGAAAGTTTTTCTGTCCATCCCCCGAACAAGGAGTTCAGGGTGATGGATTGCCTTTAAAAGGGGACTTTTGCTTCAGCTCCCTTTGCCGTAAGGTTGCTGAATTACATGGCCCACGTAATTAGGCTGCAGCATGACCTCGTGAAGGAGTACGCCGAGTCTCCCCCAGAGTCCATTTCGGCTGAGGATAAACAGACATTCTTGGCTCGTATGGCTACTCTCAAGTCTGTTACAAATATGTCCATGCGTTTACTCTTACGCCACTGAAGGAGCCGCTAGGGCAGCCGTGTCCAGTATTGCCATGGGGCGTCATGCCTGGCTCCAGCTTTGCGATTTTTTGGAACCTTTCAAGGCGTCCTTCACTAATGCCCCTTTTGACAGTTTGACCCTGTTCGGGCAGACTGTCTGAGATACGCTTGTCCAGAATGAGAAGGACGGGAAAGCATGGTCAGCCGTCGGGATCCGCTTCTCTAACCCTCAAAGGTTCTTCTCCTGGAACCAGTGAGGGCGCAAAAGAAGCTGTGGTTCTGGAAATCTCAGCAGTCCTGGGACGCTCTGGACTCCTCCTCCCCCAGATTCAGAGGCGGACAAGGTGGACGCTGTCCCAGAGGCAGAGGGGAACCAAAGAACTTTGAGTCACGGGAACCTTTTTCCGATCGACCCATGCAGCAGCCCTGAGGGGTTGCCTGACTGCTCGCCTCTGGAGGCAGTCGGGGGGGGGGGGGCGTTTTTCGAGGCACCTAGCCCAGTGGGAGTCTATCACGTCAGATCGCTGGGTGCTTCGAATAATATCCAGAGGCTATTCTATTCCCTTCATAAACAGTCCCCTATACACAAGGTGCCTCCCAGACGTCCCACCCACTCAAAGGGAGGCGGCAGCTTTGGAAATAGAAAGCTGCTAGAAAAAAGAGCAATCCAGCAAGTGCCCCCAGACCAGTCCAGATCAGGCATCTATTCCAGGTTCTTTTTGGTGCCAAAAAAGACAGGGGACTTGAGGCCGATTCTCGACCCGTCCGCAATGAACATGTCCATTGACAAGGAAAAGTTCTGGATGGTCACTCTACAATCCATCCTGCCCTTCTTGCAGGAGGGGAAGACTGGATGTGCCTGATAGACCTCAAGGATGCATACTACCATATCTTGATGGACTAGCAGTTCAGGAGGTTCCTCCGCTTTAGGCTAGGAGTCTGTCATTACCAGTTCAGGGTCCTACCCTTCGGTCTCACCACAGCCCCCAGGGTGTTTACCAAGGTTATGGCAGTTGTAGCAGACCACCTGAGGCTTCAGGGCATGCAGGTCTTTCCGTACCTGGACGACTGGCTTTTCACTGCCTCCACCAGGCATCAACTTGTACTAGCCAGGAATTTCTTTCTTCAGTTGTCGACCTGGCTGGGGATCACCATAAATCTCAAGAAGTCTTCCCTCCAACCTGTTCAAATTCTAGACTTCAGAGGGGCAAGAATAGATTCTCTTCGGGCCAGGATATTTTTGACCCCAGACAGTCTCTCACAGCCTGGCCCTTCATGTATTGGCGCTCCTTCAGTCTCTTGCACCCCCAGCGTGGTTAGTCTTGAGAGCCCTAGGGTCCATGGCAGCAGCTATAAATCTGGTTCCTTATGCACGTCTGCATATGAGAGTGTTACAGTGGACGTTACAAGGTCAGTGGTCTCTACTACATCAGTCTCTAGACTTTCCGATCCCTCTGAGCAAAGTGTGCAAAAATTCTCTCATGTGGTGGCTTCAATCCCAGGAACTGCGAGGAGGACGCCCCTTTGTTTCACCTCTGCCCCAAGCCACGGTGACCACGGGCGCCTTCCGCTTAGGGTGTGGGGAGGCACTGCTTGGGCAGGACTGTCCAAGGCACGTGGACTCAGAGTGAGACCGTTCTGCATATAAACTTTCTAGAGATGAGAGCAGTCCTTTTAACGTTGCAAGCCCTTCCTACCTCTCTTCCTCTGGGAACTATTGTGATCCAGTCAGACAATATGTCAGTGGTCTGGTACATCAACATACGGGGGGAACCAGGTCTTATCCACATTGTCGAGAAGCCATGAGAGTGTGGGAATGGGTGATCTCCACCAACCGCTTTTTGATAGCAATGCACATCCCGGGTCGGTCCAACATTTTGGCAGACAAATTGAGCAGAACTATCCTTTCGCCTTACGAGTGGTCTCTGAACCCTTATGTAGTGGAACAGATCTTCCTCAGGTAGGGTCAGCCTTGCTGTGATCTCTTTGCATCGCCATCCAATGTGAAGTGCAGCGAGTTTTTTGCTCTGATTCCCCCGACGAGGGAAGCCCCCAGGGATGCTCTTGTCCATGCTTGGCCACCTGGTCTTCTTTATGCGTATCCCCTGCTTCCTCTCATGACAAAATTCTTACAGAAAGCTCGTCGATTGGGGAGCAGAGTCATTCTCATAGCCCCATTCTGGCCTTGTCAAGTTTGGTTCCCTTGCCTGTGGTCTCATCTCCTAGCTCCGGCCTGGATCATGGATACCATTCTGTATCTTATTCGTCATCCCCCGGGAATTCTTCCTCCAAATCTGGACAGCCTCAAGCTCACAGCTTGGTTCCTCCAGTTCCATTAGTTGCCAGGACTCCAGGAATCTCTTCCCCAGTTAAATCCATCCTAGTAACGGCACACAAGTCCTCTACCAGGAAGGTTTATAGTAGTAAGTGGAAATGTTTTTCCATTTGGGCTTCACAGAGAAATCTAGATCCTTTTATCACTCCAGTTCCAGCAGTGTTAGATGTCTTGTCTTATATTTTCCAACAAGGGGCCAGCTCTTCCATAGTAAAAGTCCAGATGGCGGTTATTTCCCATTTTCACGTAGGGGAAAGTTCAGGTTCCCTAGCTGCTGCCAGAATTTGCAAGACGTTTTTGAAAGGTACTTTTCTTCCGAGACCCCCTATCAAAAATCCTTCCCCACCGTGGGATTGGACTTTGGTTCTTCAGGCCTTAGTTGCACCCCTGTTCGAGCCTGCAGCATCAGTTGACTTGAAATTCTTGTCATGGAAGACAGCCTTCCTGGTGGCTATTACTTCAGCCAGGAGAGTGTCGGAGCTTCATGGGCTATGTATGAAGCCCCCATACCTAGTTTTTCATAAGGATAGGGTATCTTTCAGGACTAACCCGTCTTTTCTTCCTAAAGTTGCTTTGGAGTCAAATATTAATCAGTTTATTAATTTGCCAGTATCTTTCCCTAATTTTCAAAATAAAGGGGACTGCAAACTTCATTTGCTGGATGTTCACAGGCAGTTACGTTTTTACTTGCATAAATCCAAACCCTTCCGTAAATCTGATCAGCTTTTTGTTTCCTTTGCTAAACCCTTTTTGGGGAAACCAGTTTCAAAGGTGACTCTTGCTAAATGGATTTTGTTTTGTATTTTACAAGCATATAAAGAACTTGGATTACCAGCACCAGGAGGAGTTCGTGCTCACTCTACCAATTCTATGGCTACTTCTGCTGCATTCTGGTCTAGAGTTTCCCTGGTCGATATCTATTCAGCAGCTACCTGGGCCTCCTCTCGCACCTTTATTACTCATTATAAGCTAGATTTGGTGTCTAGAGGAAGGGCTTCCTTTGGATCTGCAGTGCTCAGGAATATCCTTCCATAAGGGCCTCCCAAGATTTCGGGTAGCTGGGGACTCTGTCCCACAGGTTGATGATCAAATGAAGTTAACGACTTCAGATAAAGAAGTTATGTACTCACGATAATGTTCCATCTGAGTAGTTAAGACTTCATTTGTCAGCAACCTTCCTTCCCTCCTTCCCCTTGACCTTGATGGTTATTTCTCTGTTTGGGCTCGATGTCCTGAATTTGACAAGCCTGGTGTATGTGTCCGGGTCAGTTTTCTTTTGGCTTAGGTTGTTGTGCGTCACACACTGAGGATTGGAAGGAGGTTGCAGTGTAGTATGGGTAAGGGGGAGGAGCTTGGATCTTTAGCTTGTTAAGCTGCTGATTCGGATCCGGAACCCACAGGTTGCTGACAAATGAAGTCTAACTACTCAGATGGAACGTTATGGTGAGTACATAACAACTTTTTTTTATTGGCATTTGAATGAAAGGAAAAGGTTAGTTACCTTATGGAACATGTCTTCATGAATATTCATAGATGTGTAAGCATGTTCTTATGAATATGTAATAGAAAGGTTTAACATGGATTGGATTGGATAATTGCTTTTTAAAGTGAGTATATAAAGTTGTAATTAATTTTGGTTAACTGTTTTGCATCTGATGAAGTTCCAGTTGGAATGAAAAACGCGGTGAAACAGTTAAAGCGTTTTGTGAATTTGGTGTTTGTGCTTTCATTGGGAATATTAAACTTTTGTTGTGCTTTTGCCACTCTGTTTGGCTTGGAGGTGCTTTATTGGTGACATTTAGGATATAAAAATACCCATATAAACACTTCCATGCAAACATCCTAAATCTTATGGACTTTGTTGCATACTTTGAATCTATAAAGATGTCCTCTGACTGTGCCACTGTAAATTGTCTTTCCAGTCTTTTCCCAATCTTTTCTAACCGCTTCATATTGATTCTTACAGTTTCATGCAGTATTTTATATACTGTGCTAATTATTCCACATTTAACAGCAGCTTCTGTTCTAGACTAAGTAAAGCTCAACCAGCACAGGTCTTTCACTTGGCATTCCCCTATCTTTTTCTTTTGGCCTGTACATTCTATCATTTTCTTATGCTTGACCTCATCACACTCTAATACTGTTCCTTTCCTAATTATTTGCTTGCAAAACCTTGACTCCTTTGCTAATTTGCACCATAAAATTCCAGCCTCCTCTTGCCATATCCTGTGCCGCTACTTGCAGTCATTCCTATTGATACAATCTCCTATCTTTATTCCTGCGTTGGATTAATTTTTAAAATACTTTTTGCCACTTTATGAATATAATCTCTGTGGTGGTGGTGGTGGTTGTACTTAAGGATCTGCATCTCAAATCCTATCTACTTATTTCTTGAAATGGGTCTTAATTGCATTATTCAAAGGTGTCCCTTCAAATCAGGTAGTCCTAAACCACATCATTCTATGGGAAAAATCAGCTTATACTACTAAAATTTCCCTCCCAAATTTCTTCAAATATTTATCATCATCCAAACTTCTTTGGTTGATAAAAATATGCATGACCTGTGTGTAAAACTAAAGGGACCAAAACATTTTCATTGTTTGTGTCTTACTATCTATATCCAAAATCAAGAGTTTCTACCGTCTCACTTCTTGTATTCTCTTTTGTTTAGACTTTTCCGTCATATCATTTATCTACAAATAAAGCTAAATGCTCTTGATTACCATACTAGTTATATCATTGAATATGTTAGTCCCTTATTTTCTTTGCCAATGGTTTTAAGTATAAAGCAGATATAAAATGGAAAGAGGTTCAGTTCAAACACAGGTTCAGTTCAAACACAGCTTATCAGAGAGAAACTTTTCCACCTCTTTTCGTAACTGTGACCTTTCATATAACCTCCTTATTAACCATATTTTTTGGGGAAGACAAGTGCTACTGTTGTCCTGCTCATGCAGTCTAAGCTGACTGCACTGAATGCTTTGTCAGTGCCAAGACCCACAAACATTAGAAGTATTTTTTTGCACTCTGCCTTCCTCTGGATCATCATTGTTCTTTTAATACTGTCATATGTTTGCCGTCCCTGCAAAAACCCTGGTGATCCATATGTTTCCCTTTCTGCAATGCTTTTGATATTCTGTAAGCTAGTTTAAACACTTTCTAATCATGATTTAAAATTGAAGTCAGTCTGGGTCTGAAGGGTCCTTACCCTTGAAGCTTTCTTCGAAGATCCTGGTAATATCCCCACTTTTAAAATGTTGTTAAACAAACCCACATCATTATGGTTTTCTTCCTCCTAATTTCCAAACTTCCATGTGGGGATACCATCTGATTTTCTTCAGTATCACTGTTGCAGTGTTCTTCACCTAACGGATTTCCTGCCAAAAATAGCTGAACATCTGGCCAGTATACCAATGCCTTTAGGTCGTAGGGTATAAAGATGATGTATGGATGCAAACACTCAGAACTTCCTCACTGCCAGTCCAAATGCCATTGTCTTACATTGGTGTAAGATTTGGTTTTGCTTAAATGTTTTTTTTTATTTTATTATATAGACATAAAGTATTCTCTTTGAATAGACCTAGAAGTGTGGTTATATTAAAGCAAACATATATCTTCATTTTATATGCAGTTTCAATGGAATGAAATATTTCAGTACAAATGAATAACCTTCAGTTAAGAATAGTGTTGAGTAAACTCTGCTGATTCAAAGATGGCTGCCGTTCTGTGAACACTACTAATCAGAGCTCTCCTTACAATCAGAGGAAAATCTAACCCAGAGGATATATTACGATCTATTTAACAGAAAATCTAAGAAAAAAAACAACTTTAACTTCAACTAAGTATCTTACAAGAGGTGATTGGAACTGAAGAATTAACTAATCAAGCAGGATTATAACAGATCATTTGACTCTGAAGAGAGTCTCAAAGGAACCGTGTGCTCAGAACAATTGGCCTAACTGCACTTACATCAAGTTCCAATTCTGATCTGTAATGTCCAAAGAAGAAAAAAAATATGGACACAACAACTACAAAAACTAAACTCTCAGAACTTCTATCACCGGAGAAAGATTTAAATTCGAAAAGACAGAAAATTACAAAACAACAGGAGCATTTAAAACCAGGGAATAAAAATAAACTGGAGCAAATGGCAAACATGGAGGATATTAAAACAGCTCTACTTCCTATTCAAGAAGCGCTAAAAGAACTATCTAACCAAGTCCAATCCTTTGGAATTTCTTGCAGTCAAATTCTGGAAAGAATGGATAAAAATGAAGCAAGGATGACTGAGAATGAAGACAAAATAGCACTGCTTGCCAAAAAATCTGATGCACAGGAGCAGGAAATTCACTCTATACAAGCAAAAATTATTGACCTAGGGGCGAGATCCAGGAGGAACAATATAATCATCAGAGGAATACCGGAATCTGTTCAATACAATGATCTAATTCCATCAATCATGCAAATACTCACAACATTATTTAGTGACTCGGAAACTGCACAACAAATAACAATAGAGAGAGCCCACAGAGCCAAGAGGAAATCCCAAGCTTCAAATATCCCAAGACCTGTTTATGCTAAAATTCTTAACTTTCAAGATGTCAACAAAATATTACTAATTGTTAAGAAAAATGGAGGCTCTATTATGTGGAAAAACAACAGAATTTCTTTGGCTCAGGACCTGCCTTTGCAGATTAGGCAAGCCAGACAGCTATTATCTCCCTATTGCAAGTTTCTTATTGAAAAACAAATAAAATTCCAAATGAAGTACCCAAATACATTAATATTTATATTGGATGGGACTAGACATTCAGTCACAACAAAAAAAGAAGCTAAAACTACTTTTGTGGCGATTTTTAAAAGCTTACCTGCTTCAGAGACCTAGAATAAGCTTCTGATGGGGCTGGCATGACATCCGATGTCGGATCCACCTTATACTACAGTTCGAGGTCTTGTCTTTGCTTTGTTTGGCAGTTTCCTGCTCTAGGCCATTTTTTTGCAACAGGTACAACCTTTATTTTGTGTTGTTTACTCTCGCTGTGGCATTTCCGAAGATTTACAGCTTCCATGATGTCGAAATTTCCCACGAATGGAGCCAAAATGGTTTTGCTGCTTTAGAGGGCGTATTATTGATGTGGTGCTTCCGGAAGTCCGTCTGGATAAAGGGTCCCCCTTCGCGAAGTCGTCAGTCGCTCTGGATAGTCGCAAATCCAATGAAGAGTTTCCAGGACTGTAAAAAAAAAAAGTGAAGTAAACTTAAAATAGAGTCTCTAGTACTGGAAGAGTCACATTAAACACATTAGCCCAAATTTTACTCTCAATGTTCTTAAACACCAAGTTAAATACTTAATTTGTCCAACTATACAGTGACATAACCAAACACATAAAACATATCTGAGGGTGAAAGAATTTTGGTAAGAGGGGTTAGGGAACTACTTTAATTATTGTACCAAGGTGTAATTACACATTTTATTTTAACCAGTGTACATATATATATTTTACCTATATAGATTTAATCTCCCTTACATATAATCCATGTTATTAACCCATTAATAGGAAGCTGTCTCACATTTACTACTTAACAGTGGGCTTTAATTAGCACTGTATTGACATTAATTTGGCAAACACACTGAGATGCTTAAGATGTTCTGATGTTACACTTCTACCTCATTCGTAGATCAAAGTGTAAGGGAATATTTAATGTTACCAAGATGTTAACATATGCTTATAGATAGTTGATAACATGATCTACACTTATAACTGATAACTAGTTTAAAAACGCTTTGTGAAGAGTTACCAATACAGGTCTAGGGTAACTGTCAGGACCACTTAATATAGTTTTAACACACACTTGAGATTTAACACACACTTGAGACTACAGAAGACATTAAGTTTAGGTTATATAGTCTGATTACGCAAGCTCTGGAGTCCAAAGGTCAAATCCTAACTCTTTTGTCATTTTCTGATGCAAGCTTTTTCAGTGTTAAATAAGTTCTTTCTTAAAATTGAAAATGATGGTCTAAAAAATGCATAACCAATGACGTTGAGTTTATGCCCTAAGTCTATTAGTGATTAGGTTACCTGACTAAATATATAAAGGTTTGTTTATCTGCATTATTTATTTTTGCTAAAAATTGATATGGTTTCTTCTCCAGGTAGTAGAAAGACTTTCCTATGAACACTATGATTTCATAAATCTGAGAATATATGTCTAATAATGTCCCAAAGTATTATTGATAAATAAGAGATGGTGTTCCAATGGAGACGAATGACAATATTTGTACATCTTGTTGTTAAGTTTTTCTCTGACTCTCTTATTTCAACTGTAATGACAAGAGGTGTAGATGACTAGTGGTGTTTAAAAGGGAATGTGTAGATTAGGCTTTGTAGACATAGTTGTAGAGTGTATAGGTCCATTATATGTTATATATTTTTTGTGTGTTAATTTCCATAATGTATACTCGTTAATACTACTAATTTTCAAAATTTTTAACTACATTAAAGACCTATATTTTTCCTGGTCCAGGGGTACAGTGGGTAGGCACTGGTATGGGACGGGATTTCAAGAATGCTTTCATAAAATATATCTGTTTAGTAGTCAACTGATTCTATTACACTGTCTCCGATTTCTCGAATACCTACACAAAATAAAGTTTTTGGAATGTGGGAAATAGATTCATGGAATATTAAGGGGCTCCAGAACTTGAAAAAGAGGAAATTGTTGCTTAATTTATTTCTGCAAGCTAAGGCATGTTTTATATTACTTCAGGAAACTCATTTGACCAATGATCAATGGACGGAAATTAAGAAGAAGAAAAAATGGATAAGAGAAATTGTAGCCTTGGAAGGTAAAACTAATAGTGCGGGAGTTGTGATAATTATAAAAAATCAATATCAAGATAAAATTTTAGATTCTAAAACGGATAAAGAAGGATATGATAAACCCATCATACTTCTTAACATATATGCTCCTTGTAAGAATCAACAGTCTTTCTTAGCATCACTTTATCCTATTTTAAACAAATATACTAGCCACTATATAATTATAGGGGGGGGGCTGGAATGCTTATCAGAATCCTAAATTGGATAAGTCAAGCCCACAAAGGTCATTTAATAGTCAAGTAGTATTAGCATTGTGAGCTCAAGTACGACTTTAAATTATATGATCCCTTTAAATATGTAAACAATCTTCTTAACACAAATAGTTTTACATTTTATTCAACTTGTCATAAAATGTGGTCTAGAATAGACTTTTTTCTAATTTCGGAAACACTGATCAATTTTGATCTTGTAGTATCTATACAAGCTCGCTATCTATCAGATCATTGTAAAATTTCATTAAGTTTTGCCAAAGACCTCAGAACGGACACACAGGGGCTATAATTGGTCCTTAAATCCAAACTTGTTAAATAAAAAAGAAGTAATACAGGAAATTCAAGACATTCTCAATTCCTTACTGGTTAGATTAGCCAAACAGCAACATATACCTGATATTGAATGGGCGGCAACTAAAGCTCAAGCAAGAGGGGGTTTTCTTCAAAAAGCCTCTTATTATAAAAAAATTCATCTTAGAGGCTAAAATTAAATCGCTAGATCAGGAATTAAGGCAAAATCATAACATACAAACAGAAACGGAATTATTCAAATGTCAGAAATATCGTTTCTTGACCCAGAATAATAGGTTAGCATTTCATGAAACCAAAATGCTTGCAAGATATGCTAATCATATTCAAACTCCATCAAGGGCTTTAGCAGGAATTATTAACCAATCTAAATCACCCTCTCAAATTCTGGAAATACACTACAAGGACAAAATATATACGAAATCTGAAGATATTATCAATACCTTTGAATTGATATACTCTCAAATTTATGGTGAGCAAGATAAGTCACGTACAAATGAGACTAATAATGATTTTATACAAAAAATTAATTTCCCGAAAATAGATGACAATTTGCAAAAAGATTTAATTAAACCAATTTCCACTGAAGAAATAACAATTAAAAAGTTGAAATCCCACAAAGCGCCGGGCCCTGATGGTCTTACTCCAGAGTTTTATAAGACATTTTGTAGTACGATTGTTAAAATACTATCATATACATTTAACTATATAATTAATAATAAAATTAACGATCCTCACTTTAATGCATCTAAAAAATTTTAATACTCAAGGAAAATTCGGATCACCAAAACCCAGATAATTATAGGCCCATTTCACTCTTAAATATTGATACTAAAATTATGACTACTATTTTAGATAATAGACTGAAGAAAATATTGAATTTGATAATTTCAAATGAACAAACGGGTTTTTTTAACTTCTAGGCAAACCAGTGACAATACTTTAACTCTCTTCATACATTAATTTCTTATGCCAATCAAAGGAACTTAAATTTGTATGCACTTATAATTGATGCACAAAAAGCCTTTGATAGAGTGAATATAACATTTCTATTTCATATTTTACCATATTTTAATATACCACAAGAATTCATCAGGACGTTACAAATATTATACATTAATCCCTATACAACTTTATACATCAACAAGATTTTCTCCAAAAGAATACAAATTAAAAATGGAACCCGTCAAGGCTGTCCTCTATCCCCTTTATTATTTAATTTATATTTAGAACCTTTATGTTTACATATTAAACAAAATGTATACCATAATGCCCCAATACTTTATGGTACCAAGATTTCTATGACAGCTTTTGCAGATGATCTTAATATATATTGTACAACACCAGTTGCAGATACCAAAAAATTATTAACAGGTGTTGAAGACTTTGCAGTAATATCTAACTACAAAATAAACCTTAAAAAAAAAAGCAAGCTATTTCCTTTAAAAACTCCGAAACCCTTTTCGCTTTTACCATTGGTAGGGCAAGTAAAATCTGAAGAAAAGATTAAATATTTAGGTATTACATTTTCCACAGATAAGGACTTTTATATTAATAATGCTAAACTAATTTGGGATCATATTCTATCTGACCTAAGGAGATGGAATAAATTGAAATTACCACCACTAGCAAAGGTCTCAATTATTAAAATGAACGTATTACCTAGGATATTGTATATCTTCAGATCTACTCCAGTTCTAATCCCGAAGAAGTTCTTTAAACAAATTCACATGGAATCTGCTAAATTTATATGGGATCCAAGGAAAACTAGAATTTCATACGACAAATTGATGACCCCAAAAGACAGAGGTGGTTTAGAATTACCCAATTTTGAAAAAATATTACTTAATAATAAATGCTAATAGAATTTTAAGAATTGCTAATTATTATGCATGTAGTAATAATTGGTCCCCTAACTGGTTAAGATTGAATTACAAACATGTTGAGAGTCTGAAAATTAATCCTAAATCATTACCTTTCCCAAGAAAAGATACTTTTAAATCATTTGCTTTAATGGTGCATATTAAAATATATATAACATTATTACAAAATCTCTTCAGTTCATTAAATCTTATCCAACACATGATGATCTTACAACCTTTTCATAGGAATCCAAACCTGAGAATTAATAATCAATTAATAGATCTAAAAAATGTTCCACTTATTATAAATTTAACGTTAAGGGATATATACCCTTATTTGAATTATTCGGCTCATGAATTAAGACAGGAATTGAACCTTCCCAAGTCATGTTTAATAATATTGGGACAGATCAAAGATTTACCTATAAGCTACTTTAAAGATTTAAAAATTAATGATGAGGACTTAACGAAATGTACAAATTTATGGCAAGCCCTCTTACAAGATACTAAGTGTATAACATCTGCATATAAACTAATAAAAGACTTTAATTATCAAGATCAAGTCCTTTTGTCAAATTATTGGAAAGAAAAAATACCATTGATTGAAAAAAGTAAAATAGTAAAAGCAATCAATTTAACAATAAAATCAATTTCCCTCCAAAAGTTAACATTTACTCAACTCATGATACTTAATAATGCATACTATACGCGTCTTAGCTTGCATAAATTTAACTCCAAAAATTCTCCTAAATGCCCATACTGTAAAAATGAAATTGCTGACCTCCTCCATATGTTCTGGAGCTGTAAATGTATATACAAACTATGGAATTCCTTAAAACTACAACTGCAGAAGATGGGTTATCAAAATTCAACTCTTTCCTGGGAATTTACTATATTACATATCCCCCCAAATAATCTATCTAGATCCCAAATGACCATACTTACGAATATCTTTTTGTTAATGAAACTCTATATAGCTACTAATTGGTTGAATCCATCGCAAACTTCATGGGACAACTTTAAGATTTTAGGGATAAAACACATACTAGCCCAGAAATTACTAATCAATGAACATACCAAACATATAAATAATCTGAAGATCTGGGAACAAATTTTCAACATTATATTGGCTTAATGTACGGAACCCAGGATAACCCTTGGATATAAATACTATAAAGTCAAATTTTATCAGAAATCAAATTATTTTAAGATATTATACCTATTGATAAGACTCTTCGGGTGTTCTTTTTTGTTAAAAATGAAAGCATTCATGTATATAGTGTACATATGTTGTAGGATTGTTGTTAGTAGTATTGTTTGGAAATTACCTGGCTATATCCCAGTCAAATGTTTGTATGAACAAATTGAAAAATAATAAAGAATTATTACTGAAAAAAAAAAAAAAAAGAGTAAAATGTGCTAATAAAAGGTGCAGTAAGTACAAACAGGCTGGGTAACCAAGGTTAAAAAGGTGTGTAGAACTTGTAAGAAGTTTATAGGGTTTTGGTATTATTAGGAGAGAGACTTCAGACACAGAAGAAAGGAAGTTAGTTTGAACCATTACGCAGAAAGTCATTGCATTGCAGTTCACAAAAGTTTGGTACAGACACTTGAGAGTGAGTGCACAAGTCGGGTCAAATATTCAGCATTCCAGAATATTAATTTTATATTTAGGAGAAAAGGAATAATTCTGAGTATAATGAGCACAGAAAATAATCATCCATTATAGTACAGTCTGTTTCAGTTTTTCAGCACTGTTATTGGAGACATTAAGATTTAATTTAATTTCTTAACATCTACCTTCACTGTACATAATAAAACATTGTTATCCGAACCACAGTGTATGTCGATTTTTTTATCCTGAAAGGTACAGGAAGATTTGACACACAAAGGAGAGACTGGCACCTGTTCAGCACAGTTCTGGGTAATTAAAAGACATTCATTTCAGCCTCATTCCAGTTTTTTCTATTTATTTCCAGTTCATTCCAATATTCTGCAGTCCTTTTAATTCTTACAGTTGGTCTGAACACCCTTCCTCTTTGCTGGTTACCGATCCACTTTTCAGATAAATTCTCCATTGGGGTTATTCTCTTTTTTCCTGTTTCTTTGTCTTGTGCTCATGTTATCCAGAAAGGGACAATGTCAGTGTGGTAGGCAGATTCCCCATAAAGGCTGCCACAATCGGTGTCTTTTTTGCTTTGAGTGCCTCCCGCAATCATATGCTGTGCTCTATCTACCAGGCATTTGTTGCCTGGGTTTGTACGTAGTTTTCTCTCCTCCTTGTCCATATGTCTTGAGAACCAACAACTTAAGCTGCTGGCTCAGGGTGCTGTGACAGAATTCTCCTATTCTGAGGGCTAGCCGTCTACCAAGAAGAAGGCCAAAAAAGTCATGCCCAATCCCATTGCTATTCAGCCTCCCCTAGACGTCTGTTTGGAGCCTAGTTAAAGCCCTGACTATCATCCGGTGCTTGTTTTGCATCCGTCTGCCATGAATCTGTCAGAGGCTGACATTGATTTGAATTTTGTCATGTCCTTGGAGGCTTTTCCAATGTCTGCACCTGTCACTGAGGGGGAACCTCTGCTGATAATACCTGAGGAATCTAGGGGGATTCCTCAGATTTTAGTGAGGGAGAAAATTCCTACCACAATTATTGAGTTGCGTCAAAGATTTGACCCTCCGGGGAGAGGGGGGGTCGGGAGGATGTCTCACAGCAAAAGAAACAGAAGACAAAGCATATTTCCTCTGTTATAAAGGATCCACAGTGCAAAATGTCAGGATTTCACTCAGGGTTTGTTTAATGCTTTGATGGTGTTGAAGAATCCTCAAGGGATCTGTGTTCCTGTTCCCTCCTGTTCTTCCACCACTGTTAAGAGACCTAGGGAACTGGATCCTCTTATGAGTATTTGGATTTTGGGGAAGAGTCCCTGGCCTCTTCATCCCAAATTCCATCCCTTTGGAGTATGGTTCGGAGGAAAAGTTTGAGTCCATACTCCCCATTGGAAGTATTGTCCTTTGGGGATACTATTGCCTACATGATGGGACTATTTTAAGTGGTTCTGTTTCCAGGTCTGTGACGTTCAAGAGAGGTACTGTGAACTCCTACAGGTGGAGTCTCCCAAACCATCAGCTGTCCTTTCTGTTTGGGCTGCACTTTTGGATACTTTTTCTGCAGCATCTGTAGCTCCTGATTCATAGCCTTCTGTGCTAAAGAAGCCAGATAAATTCTGCAAAGTACCCGAGGTTGGCAAATTTCTTCATAAGTGCCCTTCTGCTGATCCTTCAGTGGTATCATTGTTCTAGCAAACCCTCTAAGTTGTTAATTCCCTCTTTGTGTGTGTTTCTTGCCCCTTATTCCCAAGGTACCAATCAAAATAAGGGAGGAGAGACCAAAGGCCATCCTTATTGCTCCAGATTGGCCCAGACAGCATTGGTACCCCTTACTGCGCAGCCTGACCTTACAGCCCCCCAAGCAGCTTCCCCTAATCTCAGACCTCTTGACCTAGGTGAGGGGGAAGATACTGCACCCAGACTTACAGACTCTCAATCTTTCAGCATGGCTTATACTGTAAAAGCTAACAAGGAGTCCCTGTTAAGCAAACAGGTCCTAGACGTAATCACAGAGGCCAGAAGGCCCAGCACCAGAAAATCATACGCAAGGAAATGGAAAAGATTCTGCTCCTGGAACCAGTCCAAAGGGGTTAGTACCTCTCATCCTTCCATACCTCTTCTCTTGGATTACCTAGCCGAGTTGCTCAATAGTGGCCTCTTTCTTTCTCCTCTATTAAAATCCATGCCTCAACCATTTCTGCCCATTACAATTTTGACCCATCCCTCTTCTCTCATCCTTTGATTAAGCAATTCCTCAGAGGGGCTTTTAATGTCAGACATCCCAGAAGGCCCCCCGCGCCACCCTGGGACCTGAATTATGTTCTAGACAAACTAACCTTCCCTCCTTTCGAACCTGCTGCTTCTACAGAATTGAAATACCTCTCCTGGAAGACTGCCTTCCTACTAGCTATCACCTCAGCCAGAAGGGTATCAGGACTTCAGGCTCTCGTGGCTGTTGAGCCCTTCATCATTTTTCATGCAGAGTCTCCCTGAAGACTAACCCCACCTTTGTGCCCAAGGTGGTATCTGATGAGACCCTCAACCAGGCCAAACACCTACCCACCTTCTTTCCCAACCCTCATAACAAGGGGGAAAGAATTCTACACTCACTGGACGTGCACAGACAACTCAGATACTATCTGGACTGTAGCAAACTGTTCATAAAAACAGACCAACTACATGTCAGCTTTGCCCCTGGGGCAGACGGGAAGCCCATTTCCATACGAATATCACACTGTATCCACTTCTGCTACAGACTACATGGAAACCCCCCCACCCCCAGTCTATCTGTACCCATTCCACTCGGCAGCCTCCACTTCCACAGCCTTCCTCAGAGGAGTCCCCACCATGGACATCTTGGAAGCTGCCACCTGGACCTCTGTCCATACCTTTACAAAGCATTACCACCTACCTCTTTTTCTAAGTCTAGGGCAGGGTTTGCCTCTGCACTTCTGCGGGGCCTGCTAACCCATGCCTAGGACTCTAACCTATCCTTCCACCCCTCTCCTCAGCTTTGGGAATCATTCCACAGGTGATGACTGCAACAGTGAAACACTAAGAACATAGCACATTTGTGTACACTTACCATAAATGTAGATGTTCGAGTGTATTCACTGTTGGAGTCCTGGATGTTCTTCGTGTTTCACTGTTGCAGTCATTACATTTGGGTTATCTGCCTGCAGGTAGCCCTTAGCCGTCCTGAATATCAAAGTCTTGGATTCCTGCATCGGATGCTGCTCTTCTTCCATGATGTCAGGTCATCAGGGGCATAAAACATGCAGCCGGTGCCATTACATCAGTTTTTCTTGCCGCGCGGTGCCCGAAGCAGAAGCAGTTTGCAAGTGCCAGTTGGCTGACTCCTGAAATTTTCGTTTTCGAGTTTCAGAACTGAAGTCTTCAAAAAAGCTAAGTACCCCTTTGGGGATCCTTTTTCTTGCTGTTAACCAATGTTAGTAAAAGTTAAAAATTGTCTTACCTGTGTAAAGCAAATACCTCATAAAGATTTTCATTCGTACTGCATTCCTTGCTTAGGCCCAGACCACGACGTCCCTCGCTGTTGGTTTTGTGCCTTATTCAACCCCCGAACCATTCATTGTCGATATATTTTTGCAGCAAATTATTTTGGTACTCTGTTTAACTATCCAGAAATGGCTTCGGTAAGCCATCTGAGTACCGATATTCCGAGAAAACAAAAGGATAAAGACAGAGACAGACCACATAGGTCCAAAACTGTCGACGATGCTTCCGTTAAGCTAGTTGCCAGTTTGCCGGTACTCAATGAGGTGCTTTTGCAGCCCCTGATGCCTGCTACTACCGATTCGCAGGCCACTACTGAGACCCATTTGGAGTCCGGTATGCCGCGAGATGCTTCTTCGACTATGGAACCTGCGGATGTCTCTACCTTGGATGGGTCCAAAGCCGCTGTGCAAGCACCGGCTTCTGAGGGTGTATTCAGGCCTACAGATTTGCATTTTAAAGCAATGCTATCTTCTTCGTCAAGGCCTAAAACTCAACACACATCTAGAAAAAACGACGTCCAAACTGCATGGTCAGGCCCATGTGTCTAAAAAACAAATGCTTCGAATGGCTGAAGACCTTATTACTTTAATTAGGGGAAGCCAGCCTTCCCCCTCTAAGAGACCTAGAACTGGTTTTCCTTCTGATTTTTTTGATCAGGATTCTGAAATTTCTGTTTCTTCTGATTACCAGGATTTGCTCTTATCTACCTATGAGGATTCTGATGCAGAGGATTCCATTCCCTCTGCTTCCCTTCCAGAAGATTTTTCTTTTGGTGAAACCTTGCACACACTTGGGGAGCATTTCCACTGGGAAAGCCAGGATTACTCTGAATCCAAAAAGAGGCTTGGGGAATTCTTACTACTCACTCCACACAGGCCTTTAGCTCTCCCTCCTGTTCTGGACATTGTAGATAATGCCTTCTTGGAATCTAGCCTGGCCCTGGACACTTCACCTCCAGCTCCCAGAAAACCTGACCGGTATTAACAGAGTACATGACTCTCACAAGTTCCTCTTCAAGAATGCTACTGCAGATCCAGAGACCATTTCCCCAAGGACTAAAGGGCATTAAGACTACTGCCAAAAACCCTACCCCCTCTGATAGAGATCGCAGGGCCTTGGACAGATGGGGTAAGAAGGTACACACTTCTGCTACTGTGGCCGTTAGGGCTTTAAATTGCCAGTTTCATGTTAAAGTACCAGCAGCATATTATGGGACTACTTAAACAGAAAAGGATGTTGATTCCTGACTGTGCTGAACTTAAGGAATTACAGGATTTAATGCATTCTGCTGAACAAGTTGGTAAACATACTTGCAAAGACGCTGTCCAGTTCAATTCTCAGCTAGAGCGTCTTCTGCGTGGAGACATGCATGAATGGGCGTACCTTCGTTGAAGGTTGTGCGTCAGGCCTGGCAAGCCGATATGTAAAAATCAACTGCCAATCATTAGCGGACCGGAGTTCCGCTGTGGCGACCCCTAAGCGGGAAAAGCCGAAAGACACGAAGCATCTTGTAGGGCTGCTGTCACTGGGTCTCTACTTAGAAGGCATGCTTGGCTTAAGGAGCAAAACTTGCCAGATCATGTTAAAGTTAAATTACTGGATGCTCCCTTAAACCAAGACTGCCTGTTTCGCAACAAGGCAGAAGTCGTCCTTAAAAAGATGGAGGAAAAAGCTAAATCTATGCAAACTGTTAAGGATTTTCTGCAAGTGCAGCCTCCCAGATTTAGTAGGCATTGGCCTTCTAAGAATTGGTCCTTTCCAGTCTCTTCCAGGCCTTCAGTCCAAACCCAGGAACAGCAGACCACCTAGGTTACAGTCTCAGGCTACACACAGGCTTAAGCTGTGTGGGACTCCCACTTCCAAAGCTGGAAGTAGTAAGACACCCCCGCCATGGAAAAATGTCACAATGACTTAATTTTAAGTCTTCCAAGCCCTGCTCAACTGCCTGCTCCCTTAGGGGCAAAGATCACCCTGTATGCAAAAAAACTGGGAACTCATTACCCAGGACAAATGGGTTTTAAATATAGTTTTCCAAGGATACAGATTTCACTTCTACACCTTACCAACCCCAAATGGTTGGCCAGACCTACCCCCAAATCAGTGGGCAGAGGTTCAACAGCAGGTTCTCTCTCTTCTAAGTATCAGGGCTATTCAACCTGTCCCAGCAGAAGAAATGGGACAAGGTTTTTACTCAAGACTTTTCCTGGTACCCAGAAATGACAGCTCATCGTGTCCTATCCTGGACCTCTCTATTCTAAACACCTTTTTGGTAATCTCAAAATTCAAAATGTTAACACTTCAACAGCTGTTTCCTATGCTAGGCAAAGATGCCTGGTTGGCAACCTTAGACTTAAAGGAAGCTCACCTGCACATTCCAGTAAGGGAATTTTGCAGGAAATACCTACGCTTCAGAGCAGGCTCCATGCACTATCAGTTCTCTGCACTTCCCTTTGGCTTATCTACAGCGTCCAGGGTATTCATAAAGTGTGTAGCTCCAGCCATTGCATTTTGCAGGCAGAGAAATATTCAAATATACCCATACCTGGACAATTGTCTAATTCAGGCAGAAAGCCAGGACATGCTATTAAAACATCTGGCATTTGTAAAGAAACTTCTAACCTCGCTGGGGTACACCATAAACAAAAAGAAATCTCATCTGGTACCCTGCCAACAGATTGTATTCCTGGGAGCAAGCTTGAACACAACTTCCCAGATGGCTTACCTCACGCCAGAGAAACAAGTTTATTTGACAGCCTACTTTAAACTACTGGCCACAAAGACCCAGCTATCTGCAAGGAAAATTTTGCAAGCCCTGGGGTTCATGGCCTCTTGCATTCTTCTAATTCCATGTGCAAGACTGCATATGAGGAAACTACAATGGTATCTAAAAAGCCTATGGTGTCAACATTGTCAGAACCTGGAATCAATGATTCCTATCATTCCTTGTATAAAGACAGAGTTCCTGTGGTGGGCAGAGGCCTGCCACCTCAACAAGGGGCTCCCTTTCAATCTACCCCCTGCCGCCCAAACCCGGACTACAGATGCATCAGACTACGCATGGGGGGCTCACTTGGCAGGGCAGTGCATTCAGGGCAAATGGAACCAGAGTCAGATGCACCTGCATATCAACCAAAAAGAGATGTTAGCTGTACAGAATTCCCTGACAGCCTTCAAGAACCACATCCTTCCAGGACAATTATTGGTAAAGACAGACAGCACCACAGTTATGTGGTACATAAACAAGTAGGGGGGAACCCACTCGTACCCTCTCTGCAGACTAGCCATGGCTCTGTTGAGCACAGCCTTGAGCTACCAAGTGCACCTACATGCTCAATTCCTGCTGGGCAAGCTAAATTCATTGGCAGACGACCTAAGCAGAAATCTCATGGACCCACACGAATGGAAACTGGAACCAAAAATATTCAACCTCTTGAGGAACAAATGGGGGACTCTAGAGATGGACCTGTTTGCCTCCCCCCAAAACTACCAATTGGATAAATTCTGCACAAGAACTCCCCACAGTCAAGCTTGGAAAGTGGATGCTCTGTCCTTCACCTGGGAAAGCTTCTCGGTTTATGCCTTTCCCCCTCTGTCTCTCCTCTTGAAGGTTCTGCTAAAGATCAAACTGGACAAACCAAGGACAATTCTTATTGCACCAGACTGGCCTCGCCACTGGTACCCCCCTCTTCCACAGCATGATACTGCTGGATCCATGGCACCTACCTCAGACACCTTCCCTGCTGTCCCAGCAGGCAGGCCAGATTCTGCACCTTCCGCTTCAAACCCTGAACCTTGCAGTTTGGCTAATTCCTTGAGCTCTCCAATAGCATCCCTCAGTAAGCAGGTGCTAGAGGTCATTCTGGAAGCAAGTAGACCTAGTACTAGAAAATCCTATGCTGAAAATTGGAAAAGATACTGTTCCTGGAGCCAGACACAGGGTATGGGCACTACTGTGCCCAGTTTGCCTCATATTCTTCAGTACCTAACGGAAATGCTCCACAAGGGCCTATCCTTCTCGTCAATTAAAATTCATGCTTCTGCAATTTCAGCACATTATAATACTGAACCTCCCCTCTTCACTCACCCGCTGTTAAAGCAATTCCTCAGAGGGGCTAAAAATTTAAGACCCCCCCCCAGGCAAGCCCCTACTCCAGCCTGGGACCTTAACTTTGTATTGGAAAAGCCCACTGTCCCTCCATTTGAACCAGCTGCAACTGCAGAGTTGAAATTCCTTTCTTGGAAAACAGCCTTCCTTCTAGCCATCACTTCAGCAAGAAGAGTGTCTGAATTACAGGCCCTCATGGCAGTGGAGCCCTTCATTATCTTCCATGCAGACAGAGTTTCCCTCAGGACCAATCCTTCCTTTATGCCCAAGGTGGTGTCTAGTGTGGCCCTAAATCACTCCATTCATTTGCCTACCTTTTTTTCTAATCCACAAATCAAAGGAGAACGAATTCTGCACTCTTTGGATGTGTACAGACAACTTAGATTTTATTTGGACAGGGTGAAGCCTCTCAGAAAATCTGAACAGCTGCTAGTTGGCTTTGCTACAGGGGCAGAGGGGGAAGGCCATTTCAAAGCAAACCATTTCTAAATGTATAGCCCATTGCATTCATTTCTGCTGTAAGCACCATGGAAAATCTACCCCACGGGATAAGATCACATTCCACCAGGGCTGCATCTACCTCTACAGCCTTTCTCAGAGGGGTCCCTACCAGGGACATCTGAGAAGCTGCTACCTGGATCTCTGTTCATACCTTCACCTAGCATTACCACATGCATATTTTTTTCTAAATCCAGAGCTGGTTTTGCCACTGCAGTATTACAGGGCTTTATAGCTGGTCCTAATGCTCTCTAACTTCCTCCTCCCTTCCTTAGCTTTGGGAATCTACCCAAATGTAATGACTGCAACAGTGAAACACGAAGAAAATAGTACAGTTGTGTACACTTACCATAAATAGGTTCATAGGTAGGTACTAGGCTATCGGCCCTAGGGCCTGTACAAGCCCAGCCAAAAAGGTACCCTGGCTTTTGCCACCCAACGAAATTATTTTCCTGTGCCACTGTCGAGCAGAGCCACAGAAGTGATCCTCTGGGTGAATTTCCTATTTCTCATCCAGTCATCAAGATTTGTCTTGAAGAGTGCTAATGAGGAGCTTTGTTTGATATAGGTAGGTAGTTTATTCCAGAGTATGGGAAGTCTCTGGGACAGGAATCTGTCCTTCTGGCATGTTCTGTTTATTGTGGTGACAAGGTTTAGGCCCCTAGAGCGTGTAGCTCTGAGGGATTGGGATTTCTTTAAGTGGAGCATGTCCAACAGCTCTGGGTTTGACATAGCTTTGTATGTTAGGCAGAGATCACCTCTGAGTAGGCGATATGCGATGGAGTAAAGCTGGAGTTTTTTGAGACGGTCTGCGTAGGGCATCTGTTTGAGGCCAGCAATCCTCTTTGTGGGGTAACAGCAGAGCCACAGAAGTGATCCTCGGGGTGAATTTCCTATTTCTCATCCAGTCATCAAGATTTTTCTTGAAGAGTGCTAATGAGGAGCTTTGTTTGATATAGGTAGGTAGTTTTTTCCAGAGTATGGGAAGTCCCTGGGACAGGAATCTGTCCTTCTGGCATGTTCTGTTTATTGTGGTGACAAGGTTTAGGTCCCTAGAGCGTGTAGCTCTGAGGGATTGGGATTTCTTTAAGTGGAGCATGTCCAGCAGCTCTGGGTTTGACATAGCTTTGTATGTTAGGCAGAGATCACCTCTGAGTAGGCGATATGTGATGGAGTAAAGCTGGAGTTTTTTGAGACGGTCTGCGTAGGGCATCTGTTTGAGGCCAGTAATCCTCTTTGTGGGGTATTTCTGCGGCCTTTCCAGGTTTTGTAGATGTCTTGTGAGGTACATACCAAAAAGGGCGTTGTATTCTATAATGTGTCTGATGAGTGATGAGTAGAGGGGAACAATGACCTCTTTTTTTCTGGATGAGAAACCTTTTGTGATGAGGTGTGCCACGTAGAAGGATTTCCTAACTACTGTGGTGATGTGATTATCAAAGGAGAGACTACTGTCCACCTGTGTCTCCAGGTCTCTTATCACACTTTCGGTGTTAAGTATACTACCGCCTATGTTGTAGTTTATGGGTACAGAGTTTTTATCAAAGGGGATGACCGTACACTTTTTGGCATTGAGCTTGAGGCTATGGCTTTGACACCAGGCATCTGTCTCAGTAAGGCCCTTTTGTAGGATGTCCACATAGTTATGAGTTTCAATTATGGCTCCTAGTTTGCAGTCATCTGCAAACTTCATTAGCCAAAGACCTTCTGTGTTAGCCTGTACTTCAGAGAAGTAGATACCAAACAAGAGAGGGACCCAGGACTGAACCCTGTGGTACTCCACTTGTCACTGGTCTGAAGTCGGATTTGGAATCTGCTACTTTCACGGTGTGGGTTCTGTCAGTGAGCCAGTTGGCAACCCATCTTGTGACATAGGGATTTATACCTAGTTTAGTGAGTTTATCTATAATTCCAGAGTGGGGGAATGGTGTCGAAAGCCTTGGCAAGATCTAGGTAGGCTGTGTGAACCACCTTACCCTCGTCTGCTGCTTTGGTGACTGCTTTAAAGAAGTCTGTCAGGTTTAGGAGACATGATCTGCCTTTTACAAACCTGAACTGGGTGGGGTTCAAAGTTTGGAGATCACAAATGTCTTTGTTTATAAGTTCCATGATGATACGTTCCATGGCCTTGCAGACCAGGCTCGTCAGGCTAATGGGGCGGTAGTTCCCGGGGTCCGTGGTGGCTCCTCCCTTGTGGAGTGGGATAATTGTCGCTGTGCACGATTCAGCAGGCACAAAACCTGAGGTGAGGCTATGATTGAACATGGTACTTAGGTGGGGTGCCAGTTTGTTCTGTAGTTTGTGTAGAACACCACCTGGGATGTTGTCTGGTCCCATTGATGCTGTGTTCTTGGCTTTGGAGAGTGTGGTTTTTACCTGTGCAGCCGTGATTACAGGAACTTTGCATTCTTCTGGTATAGAGATCGGCCCTTTAGGGGGTGAGAGGGGGGGGTAAAGTTAGCACTGAACCTATTTGCCAGGATGTTGGCAATATTAGTTGGGTCTGTATATTTAGTGCCATTGTGCTGTAAATGTAGATATTAGAGTGTATTCACTGTTGCAGTCCTGGTTACCCTCCCTCCAGCCCCCTAACCTCTCTTGGCTCTACCTTTGCGTCTTGTTTTAAGCTTTCTGGTGTATTTGCTTTTTGATGGAGATGGAACATAACATATATAATTGCTTCCCATTGTGGGGGCACCTGACATCTGGGGCAAGAAAAACTGATGTAATGATGTTGGCTGCATGTTTTATACCCCTGATGACCTGACGTCATGGAAGAAGAGACGGCATCTGATGCAGGAATCTAAGACTTTGATATTCAAACCAGCTGAGGGCTACCTGCAGGCAGATAACCCAAATGTAATGACTGCAACAGTGAATACACTTGAACGTCTACATTTATGGTAAGTGTACACAACTGTACTTTTCCCTTCCTCCATCTCCCATATAGCATCTTCCCCTAGGGGACATAAGCTTCCCACGGTGGCTTTTAGCCACCAGGACTATTTTTCCTTAATTCCTTGTGCTTCTGATGGGTTAGGGCAAGAAAAACTGATGTAATGATGTCGGGTTCCTTGCTTCATAGCACTGATGACCTGACATCAGACTACAGGCAACTGCAGTCGACGCAAAAAAAAAAATGACTCTGGTATTCGGGCTGGCCGAGGGCTGCCACAGCAAGGATAACCCACAGGTGATGACTGCAACAGTGAATACACTCGAACATCTACATTTATGGTAAGTGTACACAACTGTACTTTTTTCCCTCAGGCCTTTTTGGTTTCTTTAGATCTCAAAGATGCGCACCTTCACATCCCTGTTCACCTTTGGTTCATGAAATTTTTACAGTTCTTGGTTTCTTCCTTGCATTTTCAGTTCTTTTCTTTGCCCTTTGGTCTCTCTACTGCACCATGAGTATTCACCAAATGCCCTCGCTCCTTTCATTGCTTTTTGCAAGCTTCAGGGTGTAAAGATTTTTCCATACCTAGAGAATCTGTTCATTCAGGCTTCTCCCAGTAGTCTGCTGCAGGATTTACAGTTTGTCATTTGTGCAGTCTAGGTTCACCATAAACCTCCTGACACCTTCCCAGGATCGTATTTTCTTCAGTTGCCAGTTTCAGACTGATCCCATGCTAGCATCTATCCCTTCCCCCATGGTTCTCTCCCTAACCACCTTTTTCCAGTCTCCTCCTCTTCTAGTCCTCTGTCACGGCTAGGACGTTTCTCAGAGTTCTGGGATTTATGGTCTCCACCATTCCCATGTTTCCTCTTGCCAGGCTTCATATGAGAAAGTTGCAGTGGTACCGCAAATCTGTGTTGCTCTATCGTTGCCACCCTCTCGAGTTCCCTGTTCCCCTTCTTCCTTGTCTCAAGCTTGAGCTCCAGTCATGGATTCATCAAGTCTCTCTTAATCTGGGGCTTCCTTTTCAGGCTTCAGTTCCCTCTCAGGAGCTGTTCACGCTGCACTTCGGATTTGGGACAGGTAGCTTTTTGTGGCTCCTTAAAGGTCCAGGGTCTCTTGCGTACTCATCACAGGTCAGACCATATCATCATAAAAGAGGTGAGGGCTCTGCTTTTGCCTTTTTAAGCTTTTCATTCCCTCTTTAATCCCAGGCCCCTCAAAGTCTTTACAGGCAATACCACAGTGATGTGTTATGTCAACAAACAGAGGGGGAGGCATAAGATTTTATCTCCATTGCAGACTAGTTCTTCAGGTGTGGGATCTAGCTGTCCAGTATCAAGTGAATCTTCAGGCAGTTTACATTCCCTCAGAGCACAGCCTCATGGCAGACTGAGCAGATCCAAAACACAGACTTTTGAACACGTGCTTCACAGCGATGTGTTTCTGTACATAGTCCATTGATGCGGTGTTCCTCGGTATTCCTTAGGTGTATCTTTTTGCCTCCTCTCTGAACAGACCACTTCCTTTATTCCATCTCTTTCTCTTATTTCTACCCTATGTAAACTCCCATTTTCATTCTATCCCATCTAAAAGAAACATCTCTTTCCTTAACTCTCAAAAATCATTCCCATTTTCCATTCCTTAAATGTGTGTCCTTTTAGATTATAAATAGGCAGGTGTCAGTATCTCACTTTTTACTTCATTACCCTTTATCTTTATCTTTATCTTGGTCATTATTGATGCGTGATCTGAAATAGTAATTAGATATGTTTCAGAGCTTTCAATTAAGTATCCATGCTCCTGTGAAGTATAACTGTTATCCACTCTGGCCTAGTTGTTGTACCTTGGGGAATGTGTAAATTATGTGAGTTCCTGCTACTGAGTTCATACTTTCCATTCCAAATATTGCCCTAATTTTCTTCAGAAGTCTACTGTCTTTTGTTATATTTTCTCTTCTATGTCCCCCTGATAAAGCATCGTTATTGTAAATCGGGTTCCATTCCACACTAATAATAATAATAATCCCTGCTGTAAGCTTGTTTCTCTCAAAATCCTGTTAAGCTCCATAATAGTACTTTTTAGTGGAATATAAATACATGGCAATGTAGTCTTATTTCCCTGCCAGGCCTTTATTACAGTAGAGAGTGAATTATCCAAGCTAATTGGGACCCTAGAGTAGTTTGGATAATCAAACATATAATTGAACCAGTTTTTTTCTGCATGCAGGAATGTACTTTTCAATCATTCACCGATTTCAGTGGACAATAAAGAATATTTTTCACGCACGAGCTGGTTGCAAGCTCAAAAAACATGCTCAAGCAAACATGTATAATGTTTACATATTTGGACTTTATGATTTTTCCTACCCGAAAACATTGGAAGGCTGGTTTGGATAATTGACGTTTCAGATAATCTGCGTTTGGATAATAGACTCCCTACTGTACCACAAATCCACCATTTTTGTCTCCCTTCTATCACTATTGGAGCTCCTTACTTTGTCCTTTACGTTCTGCTAAATGTCCATTCCGAAATCCTTTCTTTGCTAAATTCCTGTGCTCATTTCTGTCCAGATGTGTCTCCTGGAACATTATTTGCACCTATATTTATACTGATAAAAAGCTGTTACTTTTTTGTACTTTGCATGACAGTTCTGTTGCACTTGTATATGTATGTTTCCAACTTACAAGTTAAAAGCACAAACTGATTCTTGGCAAGCTGATCTTGTAAGCACTTATTTATTTTATTTTATTTATTTACTGCATCCCTTTCTGGGATAGTTTGACTGAGCAAACATGCCTCTTTTCAGGGGAGGCACAGGGAGAAAAGCTGCACAGTAGCTACAAGTTAGATAACATACAGGTGTTTGAAACAATATGCTACAGAAACATATAATTATACAAAGAATTTAGGAAAGTATATAGAGTAGCTAAAACTTATTTATAGGGTTGTTGTTTAGTTACACAATATGCAGTATGTTTTCAAGGATACATTAGGAGTTGTGGCAATTAGAACTGACAAGGAGGGTTAGCTAGATGTTGATGGGTTGGGTTCAGGAAGAGAGGATATAGTAGCTAAGAGGACATGAATGAGTTTGACTTGTAGAAAGTTAAGGTAAGGACTTGTCCAGGAGTGGAGCATGAGCATAGCCATGTATCACGTAAATATTGCTTTAGCTGATGTTTGAACAGTTTAGCATTTTCACTTTGTCTTAAGAGCTTGGGTATAGAGCTCCAAATTTTGACAGTGTAGGAATAGAACAGTGTATGTCCAGCAGAGTTCTTGGATTTGCTTACAATCAATAACAGCTTGTTGGTGGACTGTAGTGGTCTGGTGGGGTTATAGTGCTGGAGCATGTTGGTTAGGCTTTGACACTTCAGGGAGGTATAGAAGTTTGTGGGTAGTCAATAGTTGTGAGTGAGTTATGGAGTGTCGTAGGTCAAGTCACTGAAGTTGTTTTAGAGGTATACGGTGGTGGTTTGAGGCGAATTTGGGTATTTTGTTGCAACACTGGTCTAGTTAGGAAAGTGAGGTGGAATGCAGGTTGATGAGTATGGGGAGAGCATAAACAAGGGTAGGGAGAAAAAAAGATCCTGTAGTTCTGGTTTTGTCTGTTGTGTATGGTTTGTTGTTGAAGGCCCCTAGGTTTTGGTGAGTTCTCTTTATTTCCTGTTTTATCTAGTGGTCGAATTTTAGACTGTTATAAGTGCTGACTCCTAATAGTTTGCTGTTAGTTGCTAGTTCTTTTGCAATGTTATTGGAGTAGGTGATGGTAAATTGCTGTTTTTGTGGAGCTAGCTGCTTTGGGGTAAATAGGATCAGTTTTGATTTTTTTTTAAAGATTTAATAGTAATTGTGAGGCTGTTAGCCATGCCTCAGTACAGATAGGGGATTCCTGTGTTAGATGTTGAGCGCTCTAGATTATTTGCAGAACAGATTAATGTAGAGTCATTTGTCTTCTGTACAATGGATGCGTATTTAGTTGCAGTGTACAGTTTGTCAGTTGAGATATTGAACAGCAGAGGACCTAATATTGAGCCTCGGGGGACTCCAGTTGTTACAGGGAGGAAGGTTTAGTTTAATATATTCAGCAGGTATTTTCTCTGGTACCAGGGTGGTAGGTATGAATTTATGGAGTAGCTTTTTGATCATGCAGCAGCAGGCACAGGTTAGAAGGTAAAGATCTTTTGGCTACTTTGTGGTTTTATGAGGGAAATGGTGATAGGGGTGGGTGGGGTGTTAATAAGGGCAGCAGTTGTATAAAATAAGTGTTGAATATGGTTAGCAATGCTACTTGGTGGTTAGTTAAACATGGGGTGGGCTGTAATTATTGACCAGGATTTAGGAGATGTTTTATGGCCTACTAGAAGGCTTTACCCTGTCTTTGGTTCTCAGTTTGTAGTCTAGTGGTAGGCAGCAGTGATCTGATAGATAAACAGCAGGTACCAGATCTTACCCTTTTTGCAGACTTGCTGTGGAACTTCACTTGGTTTAACTTCTCAGATTTCATACATTCCCTTAGAGCAAAACTTGATTGCACACAAGCTAAGCAGAAGCAGGGTAGATCCTCACAAATGGAGATTTTACTTCGGGGTCTTCCAAAAATTGACACAGCTGTGAAGAGCTATTCAAGTAGATTTGTTTGCTTCCTCTTGGAACACACAACTAAATAAATTCTGCTGCAGGATCCTTTACAAAAAAGCCTGAAAGATAGATGCTTTCTCATTCCCATTCATGGAAATGTTCCTGATTATTTGTTGGAGTTACTGTCATCTGGCAGTTCGTATTTGTCTATCAAGATGCATTTGTCGGCCATTTCTGCATGTCTGCCCTTAAATCCTTCTCCTTTTCTAACCATCCTAAAATCAAGCAGTTTTTGAAAGGGGTGTTGCATGTCCGAACACTTAGAAAACAGGTGGATGTTATGTAGTCCAATCTCATCTACGTTCTTACCTGTGGGTTCAGAGCCAAATATCGGCTCCGACTCGGCCAAACTTTTCTAGCTCGAAGTCTTTCTTTTGGCTGGGATAAGATGGTATCCCATGCTGCATTGCTCCATATCCCCAGATCTCGTTTGCCGCTCGTGTAGCTCGGACGTGGTCTCGCTCTTGGCTGTGGCTAAGTACCTTTTTTCTTCTTCTTGAGAGAATTTATTACAAACAAAAGCTATTTTAATAGCTATTCCTAGTTTGGTGTTTTTGTGTAATTTTTAGTGTGATTGTTTTTGTGGTATCCCACTAGCTGTTCCAACGGGCTAGGCCCATTTCAGTTAGAGGACCTAGTCTATACCCTTGCTTGTTCAGTTGTGTGTGTCTGGTCTAAAACCGTTTAAATTAGAGGTTTTAGTTTTTGTCCCCTTTGTTGTCTGTACTAGTGCTGGTCTAAAACCGTTTAAATTAGAGGTTTTAGCCTTAGTCGCCTTAGTGTGTGTCTGTATCTGAGGATTGTTTGTGCAAGTTGGTTAGTGGTAGTTTTGTTCCCGCACTCAGTGTGGTGTAATTTGTGACACTTATTTTCTCCAGTCGGTTCAGTACCGGTGATCTTTTGTCTTGGTGATTGTGGTCATTTCTTAAGATGTCTAAAGATTCCAAGGAGGACAAGCCTTCGGGTTTTAAAAAAATGCTCAAAGTGTGGCTATAAAATGTCCATCACCGATGGACATTCGGTATGTGTCTGTTGTCTGGGAGCAATCCATCTGCAGGAGTCTTGCAGGTACTGTCATGCATTTAGTCCCAGGGTACTTCAGGAAAGAAAGAATAAGTTAATTTTGAAGGGACTTTTGAAACCCTCGTTCGAAGAGGGCCTGGAAACTTCTTCCAGCTCATAACCTAAATCCACTAAATCGAAAAAGAGGTCTCTGGCTCCTTCAGTCTCCTCGGAGCCACCGGAGAAAGTAATCAAATTAGCTTCGACCTCCTCGGCTCCACTGTCCTCGGGGCCGCAGGAAGTGTCGATGTTGATTGAAGCGGCGTCGGCTCCAATTATATTGGAACCTATTCGGAGTCGATCGCCTAGTATTATTCAAGTTTCACCTGAGAGGAGATCTCGATCTCCCTCCCTGTCCTCCAAATCCTCCAGGACACTTTCGGATGTAGATGTTGATAGGGTGGTGCAGAGTCTCCTTCAGTCACCGGTTTTGGCTAAATTGTTCTTGGCTCCATCCCAGTTGGCTCTGGAGCCCATCCCGCAACCTTCTTCGATTCTTCCTCCCCTGAGCGCATCTCAGCCTTCGGAGCCAGAGTGCTCGGCTCCATGTGATGTTTCCAGGTCGGTTCCGATGGCCCCTCTTGGCTTATCAGTGCCGACGTCAGCTCCGACCCCGTCGGCGCCGTCCACGGGATTCAGGACTCTGGATTCTTCAGTCGGGCCCGAGGGAGAGGCCTCGGGACATCTATCGGTTCCTAGTCTCCCCCTCGGTACTTCGGCTCAGGGAACCCCGACTCCTGTCGTGGCCTCGGAGGCTGGTCAGTCTTCGGATTCAGGGGGGCCACCCTTTGAGGCCATGCGGAGTGCACTGGCTAGATCATCAGCTACATCATGTGGGTCGGTCATTCTGTCCCCTACCACTCCGGTGCGGGTCTCTGATCACCACCTATCTTTAGGCAGCGGAGCCCCAAGGCCTCAGGATACCCCCACGAGTGGTCCCCATGTTTCTGAGGGCCCCTCAGAGTGTTCGCCTGAGGAGCCCCCTAGAAAGAAAATGTGCAAGAGGAAGCACATAGACTCCCAGGATGAGTCTCTCACCTCAAATACTGACCTCGAGGAATCGAGGGGTCCACCAAGTCATCCTCTGAGGATGTTTCTTTCTCTGACATCCTAGAGATATTGAAACAAAGAGGTGAGTGGCCGTTCAAAGCCCCCTCCGAGGAGGAGTCGGTCTTCCTGAAGGCCTTCGGTGCTCAGCCCTACGCCTCCTGGGTGTCCCCACTCTTCGACGAGCTCCTGGATTTAATTTGTCTGAGGGTGTGGGAGAACCCTGATTCTCTGGAACCTGTACACAGGAGACCCAATAAATTTCTGTCTGCTCCCCCAGGTAAGGAATTTTTGTCCACGGGAGTCCCTGTGGATGCCATGGTGGTGGCAGTGGCCACCCACAAGGAATTAGCCGAGACTTCTTCCTCCGTCCATCCTCCTAACAAGGCGTCTAGGACCATGGACCGGTACGGGAAGCGTACCCTCTCGTCAGTGACCTTTACCTTACGGTCGCTGAACTTTTTATCTCACTGTACTCTGCTCCAGAGAGATCTCCTCAAGGAGCTTGGAGATACTCTCGCGGGTAATGTTTCTGAGGTGGTGGCTCAGACGGTTAACGCCCAGATGTCTACCCTCATTTCCATCGTTAACTCCTCCATGAGGCTAATTTCATATGAAGCCGAGGGAGCGAGTAGGGCAGCAAGCTCAAGAGTCGCCCTTAGGAGGCAAGCCTGGATGCGCCTTTGTCATTTCGCGGAGGTCTTAAAGTCTTCATTCACCGACGCCCCCTTTGATGGTTCCTCTTTGTTCGGAACCAAGGTGAAAGACACCCTCACCAGGTGCGAGCAGGAGAGAAAAACTCTGTCTGCTGTAGGGGTCCATTTTTCCCTTCCCTCTAGGCCTTATCCCAAGGCCCAGAGGGGTGGGAAGATGTGGTTCAAAAAATCACAGAGGTTTTTTCCTGGTGCACAAGGTGAGCCACCCTCCAGAGGCAGAGGAGGTGGAGGTTATTCAGGAAGACACCACCCTAGAGGCAGAGGAGGTCCCCGCAACTTGGGAGACCGTGATTCCTTTCGCGGCTCTCCCTACCGTTGCTCCTGATGGGAGGCCCGACTGTGCATTTCCGGAGCCAGTCGGGGGTCGAATACCGTTATACCTGGAGGCCTGGCAAAGCATCACCCAGGACCAATGGGTCTTATGAATAATTTCCGGAGGTTATGCCATCCCCTTTTCGTCAGATCCCCTTCCAGTCAGAAAAATCCCGGATGTTCCACCCAGTCAGAGGGATTACGCGGCTTCAGAGGTCTCAAAGCTACTAGAAAAAGGAGCCATCCAGCATGTCCCCTCAGACCAGATCGGATTAGGGACTTGCTCAATATTTTTTTGGTGCCGAAAAGAACAAGGGACCTGAGACCCATATTGGATCTCGGCCGACTGAACAACCATGTACAAAAGTCCAAGTTCCGTATGGTCACATTACAGTCAATTTTCCCATTGTTGGGAAAAGAAGTATGGATGTGCTCCATCGACCTCAAGGATGCTTACTACCATATCAAAATGGACAGGGCATCCAGGAGTCACCTACGCTTCCGGCTGGGAGCCAGTCATTTTCAATTTTGAGCCCTGCCCTTTGGTCTCGCCACAGCCCCCAGGGTGTTCACCAAATGTATGGTGGTGGTGACGGCTCCCTTGAGACGTCAAGGATTTCAAGTGTTTCCTCATCTGGACGACTGGCTCCTCACTGCCACCACCAGGCATCTACTAATCCAGACCAGGGACGCCACCATCACTCTCTGTCAACAGTTGGGCATAACATTGAACTGGGAAAAATCTGCCTTGTTGCCCTCACAGCATGTCATTTTTATAGGTGCAGAACTAGACACCGTTCAAATGTGGGCCTTTCTACCACAGGAAAGAAGCAGAGTCTTACAGCAACAAGTTCACGCCCTGCTCCCCCTGAGAAGAGCGAAGGCAAGATGGGTTCTCCAACTCCTGGGGACTATGGCTGCAACAATTATGTTAGTCCCTCTAGCAAGATTACATATGAGGCTCCTTCAGTGGCTCCTCTTTGCTCAGTGGTCTTTCCAAAGACTTCCTCTTTCCCACCCTATTTTACTCATGGACAGGTGCAAACAGGATCTCAGTTGCTGGCTTTGCACCAACAATCTGGACAGGGGAAAACCCTTTGTTCCGCCGCCCCCTATTGCCACGGTGACCACGGACGCCTCCCAAATGGGGTGGGGGGGGCATTATCTACGCAGGACAGTTCAAGGCACGTGGCAAGAGCACGAGATACATTTGCATATCAACGTCCTGGAGATGAGAGCTGTGCTACTTGCATTGCAGGGACTTCAGAGCTTTCTCCCTCTCGGGACTATTGCAATCCACTCTGACAATATGTCAGTGGTGTGGTATCTGAACAAGCAGGGAGGAACCAAGTCATACCCCCTGTGCAGAGAGGCCATGCGAGCGTGGCAGTGGGCAGTATCTTCCCAACGTTTTCTGGTGGCAACGCACATTTCGGGGAAGTCCAACATGATCACAGACCAGCTAAGCAGAGCTATTCTAATGCCTTGCGAGTGGTCCCTGAACCGTCTAGTTGCGGAACAGATCTTCCGCAGATGGGGTCAGCCTTACTGCGACCTTTTTGCCAGCCCTCTCAATGCCAAATGCAGCAGCTAATTCACGTTGATCCCCCCTCAGGAGGAGTCACCCAGGGATGCTCTAGTCCACGATTGGCCCTCCGGTCTGCTATATGCCTTTCCGCCGGTTCCCTTGCTGTCAAAGTGATTCAGAAAGCACAATCGTTGGGAAGCAGAATGATTCTGATTGCCCCACACTGGCCTCGTCAGGTTTGGTTCCCCTTTCTCCATCGCTACGTTGTGGACACGCCTTGGATTCTGGACCCACAACCAGATTTACTGACACACATGTCAGGGCAGCTCCATCCCTCTCTGCAGACCCTCCGATCGACAGCCTGGCTACTACACTTCTGTCATTAGTTAGGCTTCATCATTTTTCATCAGAGCTAGTTCATATTTTATCTTCCTCTCATAAGCCCTCTACTAGGAAGATTTATTCCAGCAAATGGAAGAGATTTTCAATTTGGGTTCATACCCAAGGGATTGACCCTTACACAGCTCCAGTTGCTTCTGTTTTGGAGTTCTTGTCTATGCTTTTTCGTCAGGGCTCAGCGTCCGCCACCATTAAAGTCCAATTGGCAGCGATTTCTAACTTTCATGTTGCTAATGAGCCTAGTCTGATGGATCACAGACTCTGTAAGGCTTTCCTGAAGGGCACTCTGTTACTCCGTCGTCCTGTTTCAGAACCTATCATGCCTTGGGATTTAAACTTTGTTCTGCAGGCTCTTACTTCACCACCCTTTGAGCCTGCAGCTACTTGTGACTTGACCTGGAAGACTGCCTTTTTAGTAGCCATCACATCAGCCAGACACGTCTCAGAGATTCAAGCTCTATCGATAAAACCCCCATACTTGATCTTTCATAAGGACAGGGTTTCTCTCAGACCAAACCCTTCCTTTCTTCCCAAAGTGGCATCTATCTCTAATCTTTATCAATCTATTGAGTTGCCAGTGTTCTTTCCCCAGTTTTCAAACAAGGCAGTATTTAAATTTCATCAATTGGATGTACCCAGACAGTTACGTTTTTATCTGCACAGAACCAAAGATCTCCGAAAATCTGATCAGTTGTTTGTTTCCTTTTCGGAAAATAGAATTGAGTCTTCTGTCTCCAAAATCACCCTATCCAGGTGGATATCCAGTTGCATCCCTTTCATTTATTCTTCAGGGGGTAAAGATGTACCGTTCCCGGTCAAGGCTCACTCTACTCTGTCTGTATCTACATCTACAGCTTATCAGGCCAGATTGTCTGTGGATTATATTTGTGCTGCAGCTACTTTGGCATCTCCTCACACTTTTGTTACTCATTACAAGTTGGACGTGGTATCTAGGGGCAGGTCTTCCTTTGGTTCCACAGTGCTCAGGAGTATTTTCCACTGAGCCTCCCAGGATTTAGGTGCTGGGGACGCTGTCCCACAGTTAAGAATGTAGGCGAGATTGGACTACATAACATCAAGAAGTTATGTACTCACCATAACGTTCGATGTATGTAGTCCATCTTGCCTCACATTTTTACTTACCCCCCACCCTCCCCCTTCCTGGAGGATCTGGAGGTTAGGTCTGGTTTTCAGAACTCCTTTCACTCTTCGTTTGTTCTTTCTTTCCCGGGGTGTTGTTATGCATGCAGTATGACTGTTGGTGTTCGCAGCAAACTAGATCTGGGGATATGGAGCAATGCAGCATGGGATACCATCTTAGCCCAGCCAATAGAAAGACTTTGAGCTAGAAAAGTTTGGCTGAGTCGGAGCCGATATTCGGCTCCGTGAGGCGAGATGGACTACATACATCGAACGTTATGGTGAGTACATAACTTCTTGTTCTTCCTTGGGATGTTAACTTTGTGCCTGAAAGGCTTATTACTTTTCCATTTGAAACGGCTTAACAGGCTGATTTGAAGTTCTTAACATGGGAGACTATTTCATTGTTCCAACTGTTTCTAGGAAAGTGTCTTGTGTTGCAAGCACTTACTGTGAGTCAACCCTACCTCATTTTTGACAAGAACAATGTTTCTTTGAGACCTAACCCTTCTTTTATGCTTAAATTGGACTTGGAAATTACCTTGATCCAGACTTTAACATCCCTGTCTTCATTCCTGAACCCGAGAACAAGGGAGAAAAGATTATTCACACACTGGATGTCCAAAGCGGGGCTCAGATACTACCTAGACAAAACTGGACCTTTAGGAAAGCTGACTAGCTGTTCGTCTCCTGTGATGGTGAGAGGAAAGGACAACCAGTGATGGTTGTCTCATGCTATTGCTTTTTGTTATATTCACCATAACAGGCCACTTCCAGGCAGTGTTAGAACTCATTCCACCAGGTCTTTGGCTTCTTTTGTGGCTTTCTGAAAAGGGGTCAATTCTAGGAGTATTCTGAAGGCAGCATCGTGTTCCTCTGTATGTAGTTTAACAAAGCATAACAAACTGAATTCCTTTTCCGGGTCCAGAACAGGCTTTGCTGGGACAATTCTCCAGGGGATCCTGGATTTTTAGGTTTCTTTTCCTTATCCCTCCTTACTTCTAAGGTACGGTAATCTACCCAAATAGCAGTCTATTGCAACATTACAGTTATGTAAGTAAGCTCACCATAACCATAGGTATTCTAATAGATCACTGTTGCAGCCGGCTCCCCTCCCTCCAACCCCTATGTGATTTTTAATTTTGTATTGCAGTGATTTTGGATGTGTATTCTCTTGTGTGTATAGTTTACAGTTTATTCTGTTTCCTAGTATTGTTTCTTTCAGGGCTTTTACCTCCCTGTCCTGGGCAATGAATCTCTTGAGTATTTTGGCACCCTGCCCCTTTATGTGGCACATCTTGGAGTTCTGGACAGTTAAAGCTCATGACAAGTGCCCTTTGAGAAGCCTATCAGTGTGGGTAGGACCTAAATTTTGGCTACTGCAGCTGTGCTCTTCTAGAACATTTACTGTTATGGTACGATTATTTGACAAGTGTACTTTAGAGTGAGATCCATACGTTTGCTATTTTTGAGAGAGAGATTTACATCTGTATACATACTGTTTTTGTTTAGTGTTCCCTTCTTTAACCTACCTTTAATAACTGGTTCGTAATTGTTTGTGTGCTCATTATATGGTGGTAGTTAACATTTTTATTGTGAAATTTATTGCAAGAAGAACAGAAGATGGTATAAGTGCAGATTTATGTAATAGTGCATGCCATCTGATTGACTTGAGAAGTCCAAATACCTTACAGCTAGAGTTTGTCAAAATATTTAATCTATGGTGACTACTGCATACTTCATTTTTTTTTTTTTTTGTAATTGGTATGAGTCTTAATTTTCTGATGGAGCTTTTCTCCATAACTACAGTCAAAGCTGTGTATTCTGTATATATTAGTGTGACTGTGCTTTTGCATTGCATATGATATGGGGTTACTAGTTTCACTGCTTATGGTTTAAGATTAGTCTGTTTTACGTGGCTGCATTTAGATTGTGTTCTGCTATGTTTCTGTAGGTTTGCCGCATGGCTTCTGATTATTCTCGGACCTGTGCAAGTCCTGACAGTATACAGACTGGTGACACCCCTTTGGTAACAGAAACATGTGAAGTGTATGTATGGGGAAGCAACAGTAGCCACCAGCTTGTGGAGGGCACTCAAGAAAAACTTCTTCAACCCAAACTGGCTCCAAGTTTTGCTGATGCACAGACAGTAAGTGCTTTTCTTATTTTCTTCTGAATGCAGTGTACCAGGTTTGTGGTGTTGAACACACCTTTAGAAGGGGATGTTATTGGGGTATATGAGATGGGAACAAAGTAAGCTGGATATGCAATGGAAGCATACTTTTGTGTATGTTATAGATGTCCTTCAAGAATGCAACTGCAGTCATAACATGTGGGTTGTCCTGCCTCGGGCAGCCCTCGGTCGGCCGGATTCCAAAGTCTGGGTCCGACGCTGGCTGATGTCGCATTTCTCTCCGACGTCAGAGCGGCTGGAGTACATAAGCATTTTCTCCAGTTTTTTTTACCTCGCGGTGCCCGAAGCAGTTAAGTTATTGTGACCCATAACCACCCATATTTTGGGGGTCTGTTGCAGAAAAGTGTTAAGGCATTTAGATGGCTTGCTTATAACTTTCTCTGCCATGTTGGTGCCGTAAACATAAATGCTAACTCTATTAGAAAGTGCACTTTTTTGTCAAGTTTTTTATTAGCTGGCATGCAAAGGCAAACCCATAATCTGATGAGAAGTCTGGTATGAAGAGAGCCACAGGACTTCAGTCATCTTTACATCTGACAAGTTTCCCTAGCTGCTAGTAATTCTTGTTCTACTCCTAATGCTTTGTAAAGTAGTTTCCTTTCCAGATAACTTGATGCAAATTATATTAGCATTGGAGAAATATCCCAGGCTAAATTTTGTTTAAACTTCACTCTTCTGGCAGAAAATATTTTTGCTTATTATATAAAATGTAATTTGTCTTTGTATTTCTGTTCTTCAGATTGATCTGTTTGTCAGGTCAGACCAAGCTTTTTTAATTGTATTTTGCTGCAGTTTCACATTTTTTTCTGTGCCTTTCCATAGGCCTTTTTATTTTTGTCACATTACTGTTAGTTATTTCATTTCTCATTTCTGTCATAATTGTGCATTGTCTGCCTGGTCAGTTTTCATGGTTTTTGTTAAGGAGTTTTCTAAGACTTTCTCTACATCCTCCCTCTTCCTCTACCTAGTTTTTTTTCGGAGTTTCTACCAGTTAGTCCTTTTTCGACTCCTTCCTTTTTTTCCCCCTACTTGTTGCGTATCATTGTTGGTACCAGTTTTCTGTACTTTCTACTTCTTTCTACACTTTTTAGGGTACTACTCTTACCATTGTTGATAGTCTGCTGTGTAAAAAAAAATCTTTTTTTCCTATAGTTAGCAGAGATGGCCGAGAAGCCAAGCAAACAGGTTTTAAAAAAAAATGCACTTCCTGTGGGCACAAAGTTCCAAATTCTGATGGCCACAGGGAGTGCATTTAATGCCTGTGAGCAACACACCTTAGTACTAATTGTGCTATCTGTGCTGCCTTTAATTCTAAGGCAGTTGCTGATAGGAGGAACAACTTGCACCTTAAGTGATTGCTATCTTCTTCTTCCTCCTCCAGAGCTCAAATCCCCAGTAAGTATTCTAAAGCTTCACCAGAGTCTAGAAAGAGATCTCCAAAGACTTCTCCTACCTCTGTGACTTTGCAGCCTCCTCAGAAGACTCAAATATATTTGGATCCTTCTTCCTTGGATCCACAAAGGAAAAAAGGAAACCTTCAGATCCTAAAGCCTTGGATCTGATTATTGTGCCAAGTAAATTTCTGAAACAGCTTTTGTATCCAAAAGCCTCTGATCCGACCACTGGTGTTTCAAAGTCTGCTAGAACTTACTCACCAGAGTTCGTGATGGATACATTTTCTCCTCGATTCCATTCCCCCTTTCTTCAAACCACATCGAGGAAACACTCTAGACCATAGTCCACTACCCAGTCTGTTAGATCCTCGAAGTCTTTCCTAGCCCGAAGTGGACAGGATGATGCCGAAGTTTCTCCAAGCTCAGATTCAGATGGGGGTTATTCTGTCTCCATCTTCCATTGGATCCATGAGGCTCCTGAGGGTCAGCCCTGACAGAAGTTTGGCCAGCGATGGTGTCTGCAGAAGCCTCTGCACCACACGATCCACTTCTATGTCTGAAAGCCTTGAGGACCAAGAAGAGGCTACAGATGATGCCACTGATTGGAGATACCGGCTCCAATACCGGGGACTGGTTCCTAACAACAACAGTCAGTTCCAAAACTTGTGGAGCCGACGCAGATGGTTTATCTGTCATTTGAGGTCGATGAACCTTGCTTCGGCTCTGACCCAAAAGAAGTATTGGAAGAAGTTTTTTTAAGATTTTGACGTCTTGCCCTGGGTATTTTGTCCAGTGATTCTTGAAAGGAAGATTTTACTAGACCTCTAGCAGTTAACTTACTCTTCCGTTCATGCAACCGTCTACTGCCAAAAGAATGGCATATGAAACAGTCCTCTTGCAGGAGAACCTCACCTAGCAATAAACATATTGAGTGTCCATCAGTTATGGGCATATTCTGTCCACACTTAGGACATTTCTTAAATCCAGACTTTGATTTCTCTTGCTGAGACATGCTACAAAGAAGAAACAATCCACACAGCAAAAAACTACATGTATTTTGGTCAGAACGCTACCAATATATATATATATATTGATGCCCTAAACAAAAAACGGGCTTTAACAGTAATCTATAACTAAAGCACACACACAGACACATAAAGGGAAAGTTAAAAGCCTTTTAATTTAAACAGGCAATATGAATCCTTTAAAGCACAACTCAGCCCTAAGAATAAAAAAAAAAAAAAAAATATATATATATATATATATATATATATATATATATATATATATATATATGGTATCTGGACACATGCTTGACTAGCATATGTCCGAATCACAAAACATCGAACACATACACGAAAGCGCTTAACATCGAAAAACACTTCCTTGTATATGTGCCTGTTTCGTAGATCAGACTACAGTGCGGTAAGGGAAAATTCCTATTTCCCCACTATAGTGCGATCTTGGAGTGAGAATATTAAAGTAGGGGGGTGTGTGGGAAGGAAGGTGCAGGGGGGCGAAGCCTACCTGCAGAAACGTAGATTTTTTTTTTTTGAGCTACACATACACGGAAGCGCTTTTCGATGTTAAACGCTTTTGTGTATGTGTGTTCAATGTTTTGTGATTCAGACATATGCTAGTCGAGCTGTCCTAGACCTATATATATAAAGCACACACTAAATAGGGAAGGGAGTTTTTAACTAGGCCTAATAAAGTGGCCACATAATGAAGAAAAGTTCCTATAAACTAAGGAGTGCACAAGCACTATGGATAATTCTCCTGTATCAAACTAACTAATCTAATGTAAAATACTATTAGCTAAATTTAAAAAAAAAAAATTAACAGTAAGTATATAAAAAAATACTTAAATTTCACTGGCCAGAGCTGGTGAAACGCACAGTCTGTTGCAGCGGCAGATGAGATCTGTGGGAAGCACCAGTGCATCATGGGATAGGGATTAGGCCATGAGCTGGTTGAAGACCTCAAGCTTTTGCATTTTGGCCAAGTCGGAGCCAAGGATCGGCTCCGAACCCACCATCAGTAAGAATGAAGGTGAGATGAACAACTCACATGGAACGTGTTATGGTGGGTACATAACTTCTTTTTCTTCAACTCTGATAGTTTCCCTGACTGGTTCTGCTCTTATCCCTTGGATCAGGATGAGTCCCTAGAGCGAAAGCATTGGTGTCAGATCTGAGGAACCAGGAACTACTCCTTTGTTGTTGGAGCCCTCCCTGCCCCTTGGAACCTTGGTTTAGATAGCTGGGGTGCAGCTCCCACCTCGAGGCATGGCTTGGAAGATGGTCGGGGCTTGTCTGCTTTTGAAGTTTCGGTTTCAATGCGACCGATCACAGCTTCTTCTGGTTTGTCTGTCTTTGAGGTAGTGGGGAGGGTTTTCTCTCATCCAGGAGATCGATCTCTCTCTCTCTCTTCCTTGTATCTTGCATTTATTCCCTCAGTGAGTCCAAACACTAATTCCATCAGACCTACTCCATAGGGAAAACCAGTGCCAACTAGCATCTAGACAGTTTCCTTAGAGGAATGTCCCCTTTCTTTGGACATCTCCCTAGAGCATCCCAGTAGGGAAGTTCCCTGTAAGAGAATGTGCAGAAGGCGGCGCATAGATTCCCTTATGGAATCTGTCACAGAGGATACTGACTTTGACAAAGGGGAAGGGTCCCCCAGATCACCACCAGATAACTTATCATTTGGAGACATTTTAGAGGTCCTTAAGCAGAAAGGTGGTTAGTTCTCAGATGCTCCTTCCCCAGAGGAGTTGAGTATTTCTGGAAGCTTTTGGTTCTGTCACGTCTATGTGTTGTGCAGCACTCCAGGCTGATGAGCTTATCAGCCTAGTCTGTCACCAGGTGTGGAAGGAACCGGACTCTGTTGAACCAGTTATCTGCCATCCAGATAAGATTTTGGCACCACCAAAAATAGACCCCGTTGGAGCAAAGGAGTTCCTGTTGATGCTATGGTTGTGGCAGCAGCCACAAAAAAGGAGCTAGCTGAGCAGAGCTCCTCTGTTCATCCCCCTGATAGAGAGTCAGGGGTGTTGGACAGATATGAAAAGCTCATATTTACTTCAGCAACCTTTGCTCTGAGGTCCCTCAATTATTTAGCGTGCTTTAAGAGATTGCAGAGGGATTTGGCCAAAGAGCTCTCCAAATTCCTCTCCGAGTCCATGCTTGTGCAGGACTGTAAAAGGACATTCTCACAACTGGCCACTGTGCTATCCATTTCCATTGCCTCCATGAGGTTAATATCCCTTGGTGCAGAGGGTACCTCATGGGCTGCTGGTTCAAGCATTGCCGTGTGGAGACATGCCTAGATGCAGCTATGTGACGTGTGGAACGTTTCAAGTCTTCTTTCATCAGTGTTTCTTTTGATGGAATGTCCTTGTTTGGCCTTTATGTTAAATAAACACTTTTCTACAGTGAACAGGAGAGAAAGACCCTGTCTGCTGTAAGAATTACATTTTTTTCCCCTTCATCGATCCTTCACTCTGAATCACAGAGGGGGCAAGAAAATGTGGCTTCGAAATCCCAGGGTTCTTTCCAGGACTCATGTGGGGACTACTTCTCTAAGGGCAGAGTGGGGGAGTGAGAATGGAAGATGCCATTGTATCAGCAGAGAGGGCCTGCAAAACCAGGGTTTCCAAGATTCCTTTCCAGATGGACCATTTCAGCGCTCCTGAAGAGCTGCCCGTCTGCCCACATTTGGAGGCAGAGAGGAGGCAACTTATCCTTGCAGCTAGATGCCTTGGCTGTTATAACAAAAGATTCTTTGATGCTAAAAATAATATCCAGAATTTATTTTGTACCATTTTTCCAGATTCCCTCATCCAAAAAAAAAGGAAACTTCCTGGCGTCCACCCAGTCAGAGAAAAGCTGCAGCTATAGAGATTCAGAAGCTGCTGGATGAAAGAGTCACCCAAGAAGTCACCAAAGAGGATTCAGTACTGACTCAAGGCACTTTTTAGTGCCAAAGAAGACAGGGGACCCGAGACCAATTTTGGATCTAAGCAACCTGAACCAATTTATGAGGAACCTTGTGTTTTGACTCCATAAACAAGTGGTTTCAAGCTGCAAGTGGTTTCCTTGTCATGGTTTGGTATTCCTAGTTTGTCTTTTGGATTCATATCAATTTATGAGGTAGCCAAAGTTGTAATGGTCACTGTTCAGTCCATCCTGCCTTTTTTGTTCAAGGACGATTGGATGCGCTCAGTTGATCTTCAGGATGCATACTGTCACATCATGGTGAACCGATGATGTGAAGTTGTCCGTCTCGCCTTCATTTCTTGCTTGTTGGGATTGGAGCCGACCCTTGGCTCCGACTCAGCTGTCTTCTATAGCTTGAGAGCTGTTTACTGGCTCGAGGCTACCCCTTATCCCATGATGCCTAGCGCTAGCTACCCAGATCTCGTTTGCCGCTTCAGCTGCGAGGTTCGTTCTTACTGGCCCAGGCTATTATAAATTAGTTTAATACTTTTTCTTGCGAAATAGGGGTTATTTTTTGATAGTTTAGTCTTTCGACTTTATTGTTAATTAGCTTGTTGTAGTTTGTGTTATTGTATTTTCCCTTAGAACTCATTTAAGTTAGAGAGTTCTTCCCCTCCCCCCCCTTCCCTTTGCTTTCGTTCTTATTGTAGCGTTTTTTATTTAGTTTTAATCTCTCTTTTACTTCATAGGTAGCCGTTTAAGTTAGAGGCTTCCTATTAAAAAAAAAAAAAAAACTTCTTGACTGTAGTTATTGTGTTTTTGGTAGATTAGTGTTGTAGTTTTTTGTTGTTGGGCCTTTGGCCAAAGACTTTCTGTGTAGGACTAGATATATCTAAAGAGTCCAAAGTGTCTGGATTCAAGAAGTGTGACTCATGCTGTCAGAAAATGTCTCTTACAGATGGGCACACTTCTTGCGTCTATTGCTTAGGCTCAGTGCACCTGCAGGACTCTTGTTCTGTATGTCACGCATTCAGCCCAAGGGTTCTGCAGGAGCGTAAAAATAAGCTGATATTAAGGGGTCTCCTTAAGCCCCAGGATTCACCAGCCAAGGCTCAGCTGGTGAAATCTCCTAAACAGACCAAATCTTCGGCTCCCAGCACGGAGCCGTCATTGGCCCAAACATTACCAACTACCTCGGTTCTGGCTAGAACCGAGGAGGCTGCTTCCCAGTCGGCTCCACCAGCATCTTCGGAGCCGTCTCGGACCCACAAGAGACCGAGGTCCCCATCTCTAGAGTCAATACATTCGGCCCCTTGGTCTCCCCTATTGCAGAGTGACGTGACCGCAGTCATAGATCGTCCCACTTCTCTCGGTCCTCTAGACTCTCGGACCTCGACATGGAGAGAGTGGCCAGTAGGTTGTTGAAGTCGCAGGCACTGGCCAAAATGTTATCCAGCCCTCAACAGGTGTCTGCTCCGTCCACTTCCATCGATGTTCCTCCTCCGACTCCTCTGAGCTCGGAGCCGGAGTTTGTTGGGGTTCGAATCGTGGAACCGTCGACACAGTTAACGATTTCCCCTTCGGTCCCGTCATCGGCTGCAATCCCCTCGATGGTACCTTCTGTCAAGGGATCTGGGCGCCGAGACTCCGTCGGCTTCGAGGGGGCGAGTGGCATCGGACCCTTGTCCGACCCCGTTCTCCCTCTTGGACCTTTGGCGCAGGTGAGCTCGGCTCCTGCATCAGCCTCGGAGCCGTCCCCTTGGTGTGGAGGAGGATTCTGGTTTCCTCGGAGCTGGATCCTTCTTTGCATTGTGGCAGGGATGCCTTTGATGTCATGAGGAGTGTACTGGCCCACGAGTCAGCACCACGTTCAACCCCACTGACTCCATCCCCTGTAGTGCTTGCGTCCACCTCTGTCCCTCCTACAGACCCCAAACATGGGGAACTGATGGTCCAGAGCACCCCATTGGGCATTTCCTCTTCTTCCGAGGCCTCCCCTGATCATTCAGAGGAGGCCCCTCGGAAGAGGAAGTGCAAGAGGAAGCACATGGACTCCCCTGAGTCTGTCACTTTGGATACAGATTTGGATGAATCGGAAGGGTCCCCGAGATCCCCCTTGCCACACTGACCACGGACACCTCACTGATGGGTTGGGGGGGGGCATTATCAGGGCAGGACAGTCCAGGGCATATTGGCAACCTCACGAGTACCATCTGCACATAAATGTCTTTGAGAGCCGTGCTACTAGCGTTGTAAGCACTTCAGGACTCACTCCCTCCTGGGACCATTTCAATTCAGACGGACAACATGTCAGTAGTGTGGTACATCAACAAGCAGGGTGGAACCAGGTCCTACCCCCTATGTCGAGAAGCACTCAGACTCTGTCAGTGGGCGATTTCCTCCCAACGATTTCTGATTGCAACGCACATCCCTGGGAAGTCCAATGTCATAGCGGACAGGCTCAGCAGAACTATTCTCATTCCTCACGAGTGGTCTCTGAATCAGGTAGTTGCGGATCTCATCTTCTGCAAATGGGGGCAGCCTTGCTGCGATCTGTTTGCAACCCCCTTCAACACCAAATGCAGCAACTATTTCTCCCTTCTACCGCTTCCCGGTCATCCTCCCAGAGATGCTCTAGTCCATGATTGGCCTCAGGGACTACTTTACACCTTCCCGCTTTTTCTTCTTATACCCAAACTTGTACAGAAAGCAATATTGCTGGGCTGCAAAATGATCCTCATTGCTCCTTACTGGCCTCGACAGATTTGGTTTCCATTCTTGCACAGTTACCTCCTCGAGCAGCCCTGAACCTTGGATCCTATTCCATACCTGCTGATTCATCAATCAGGAGAGCTGCATCGATCCCTCCAGACCCTCCAGCTCACAGCTTGGTTGATCCAATTCCAACCCTAGCCGGGCTTCCCAGCATTTCCCCAGCTGTGTGTGAAATTATTGTATCCTCTCACAAATCGGCTACTAGGAAGACGTATGCTAGTAAATGGAAACGTTTCTCTTATTGGGCAGAGGCTAGGAACATAGATCCCTTTTCAGCCCCAGTTCACGAGATCTTGGAATTCCTAACTGGGCTTTTTCACTCTGGGTCCACTTCTGCCACAATCAGGGTTCAACTAACAGCCATATCTAACTATCATGTTGGCCTTTCTGATCTAAATATCATGTCTCATAAGCTGTGTAAAGGCTTTCTTAGAGGTACTACTCTCCTTAGGCCCCCAGTGAGAGATCCCCCTCCTCCTTGGGACCTTAATTTGGTACTAACCTCCTTGAATTTGCCCCCTTTTGAACCAGCAGCTTCCTGCTCCCTTAAGTTTCTATCTTGGAAAACTCTCTTTCTGGTAGCTATTACCTCAGCCAAATGTGTATCGGAACTTCAAGCACTAAGCATTCATTCTCCGTACTTAGTCTTTCACAAGGATAGGGTAGCGCTGAGAACTAATCCATCCTTCCTTCCTAAAGTGTCCTCAGAAAATAATGTAAACCAATCCATAGACCTTCCAGTGTTCTTCCCTAACTACACCATAGGTAGGTACTAGGCTATCGGCCCTAGGGCCCATACAAGCCTAGCCAAAAAATGTACCCTGGCTTTCGCCACCCAAGAAAATTATTTTCCTGTGCCCCTGTCGAGCAGAGCCACAGAAGTGATCCCCGGGGTGAATTTCCCATTTCCCATCCAGTCAAAATAAACAGCCTCTGCAAGACTCGAACCCAAGACCTTCTACACTACAGTCACAGCAGTTAACCACAACAAGGCAGTATACAAGTTGCACCTTTTGGATGTTCATAGACAACTGCGTTTTTACCTGCATAGAACTAAGGATATAAGGAAGTCGGACCAACTCTTCCTTTCCTATGCTAGGGGCAAACAAGGTCTCCCAGTTTCCAAAGTGACCCTGTCCAAGTGGTTGTCTCACATTATCACCTTCATTTATCAACTAAGAAACAAAGAATTGTCTGCTAAACCGAAATGCCATTCTACTAGGGCTTTGGTCACTTCTGTAGCCTTCCAGTCTAGGTTGCCCATGGACTCTATTTGTGCCGCGGCCACATGGGCAAATCCTCATACCTTCATTTCTCATTACAAGTTAGACATGGCCTCCAGGAGTAGAGCTAACTTTGGATCTGAAGTAGTTACTTCATTTGTTCTGCAACCTGTGGGTATCGGATCCGACCTCGGATCCGAGCCGGCAGCTTCACTAGCTAAAAGATCCGAGCTCCTAGCTCCTCCCCCTACCCATAATCCCCTGCTGCCTACTGTATTACCCCAGATCGAGTTTGCCGCGGCTGAAGCAGCTACTTGTGAAGAGCTCCTTAGGCTTGGTTAGATCGTTACCTTTTTTCTCTCTGAGAAAATATCTTTAAATTTAATTTTTTAGTTAGCGTATGTTGTGGTAGTAATTCCCCTAGTAGAGTTAGAGTATTAGAATTAGAGTATTAGAACCCTTTTTCTGTAGTAGTCTTTATTCGTAGTCGTTAGCATCGTGTGTTGTTCCCCTCCCCCCTTAGTGTTTGGGTGTGTGTATTTGTAAAAAAGATGGCTGATGGGCCCAAGGCCGTTTTTTTCTAAGTGCTCTGAGCGTGGCCATAAGCTTTCCCCAGCTGATGGCCACACTCTGTGCGTTTTGTGCCTGGAAGTGGCCCATTTATCACCGGCTTGCCAAATTTGTGCAGCCTTTAATCCCCGGGCAATTAGGGACAGGAAGAACAAGCTGATCCTGGCGGGCTTACTTCCCCAGGACTCTGCTTCTTCTTCCTCCCCCTCGAAGGCTCAGGCTGCCTCCGTAGCCCCGGTGCCTTTAGCTCCCCCCGCTCTGCCTGGGACTCAAACTCCCTCTACTGTGCAGGGTTCGGGGGACTCTAGTGCTTCTGTCTCTAAAGAAAAGAGACATAAGGAGAAAGACAAGCACAGGTCACATAAAAGGCGGGCTGAGGCTCACCCCTCAGCCCCCCCATCGAAAGCTGTTAGCTATCCCTCGAGGGTCTCCGGATCCTCCCCCTCGGCTCCGTTCGCCTCGGTTCTCGCCAGAGCCGGAGCAGGAGTACCGGTCTCCTTCAAGGTCGTCGGGGCGGCCCTCCCGGACTGCCTCGACGACTTCCTCTAGATCAACCAGGAGCCTTAGCGACACGGACATGGATCGGATGATGCGTCGATTCCTGCAGACCCAAATGCAGATGGGGGTGCTCTTGCCTCCCCCCTCAGGGGGGGAGCGCAGTCCTTCTCTTTGCTCCAATCACTGCTTCTCCGACCCTCTTTAGGGTTTTGGAGTCATCGGATCTGGGCTCTTTTGGAGCCGGGGTTTCGTCGGTGCCGATAGCTCCGTTATCTTCAACGCCGACCATACCCTCGAGCCAGATCCTAGCTCTTGGGGCCGAGCATCGGATCCATGGGGATTGGTGTGTCTCTGGCACAGTGTCGGTTGGAGCACACTTCTCTCTTGGATCCGACTGCTTCAGCTCCGACGCCGATCCCTGCTTCGGAGCCGAGGAGACTACTTTCGGAGCCTGGGGAAAGTAGTTCTCCTTCGGCTTTTGAGGTAGTGGAGCGGGTCCTGTCGAGGTCTTCCAGATCCCCGGTCCGGGCCTCGGATCCTCCCGCTCCCCCTATGCATGTGGGTCTATCCTCCATCATCCATCCTATGGGACAGCCTCCTCAAACCCTCCAGTTAGTTCCCTTAGAGGAACAGGACCCCATGGGCGAGCCCTCCTCCGACAGTCCCACAGAGGAGGTGCCTCACAAACGGCAGTATAAAAGGAAGCACCTGGACTCCCCTGAGTCCCTCACCACGGACACGGATTTGGATGAAGGGGAAGGTTCCCCAAGGTCACCCCCCGAGGATGTCTCCTTTGGAGACATCATAAAAATGTTGCGTATTAGAGGGGGGTGGTCTGCCCAAAAAGAGGCGTTTGAGGCAGGCCCGTCTACCTACTGGGTGCCCCCCCCCCCGGCTGACCCCCTGGTGGACTTAATCACTACCAGGGCGTGGAAAGAGCCCAACACCTTGGAGCCAATCCCCAGACGTCCTGACAAAAGAAGTTGTGGTTCCGCAGGTCTCAGCAGTCCCATCCGGCTTCGGACCCCTCGTCCTCTAGAGGCAGAGGAGAACAAGGTGGACGCCGGCTCAGAGGCAGAGGGGGGCCGTGTAACTTCGGGTCTAGGGAGCCTTTCTCGGACAGGTCCATGCAACAGCCCTGAGGGCTTACCCGGCTGTCCCTCTCTGGAGGCAGTCGGTGGGGCGTTTATCGGAGCATCTGTCAAATTGGGAGTCCATCACGACAGATCGATGGGTGCTCCGAATCATATCCAGAGGTTACACCATTCCCTTCCTGAACCTACCCCCCAAAGTCAGGCGCCTCCCCGATGTCCCACCCGATCAAAGGGAGGCAGCAGCTTCAGAGGTGTCAAAGCTGCTAGAAAAAAGAACCATCCAGCCCGTCCCCCCCAGACCAGTCCGGATTGGGCTACTACTCCACGTTCTTTTTGGTGCCAAAAAAGACGGGGGACTTAAGACCGATTCTAGATCTCTCCGCCCTGAACCTGTTCGTCCCCAAGGAGAAGTTCCGGATGGTCACTCTTCAGTCTGTTCTCCTCCTTCTTCGGGAGAATGACTGGATGTGCTCCATAGACCTCAAGGATGCGTACTGCCACATTCTGATGGACAGGCGATCCAGGAGGTTTCTCCGCTTCCGGCTGGGAGACGGTCATTATCAATTCAGGGTTCTCCCATTCGGCCTCACCTCAGCCCCCAGGGTGTTCACCAAGGTCATGGCAGTGGTTGCAGCCCACCTGAGACTCAGGGCATCCAGGTGTTCCTGTACCTGGACGACTGGCTCCTTGCCGCCCCCAACAGGCATCAACTCTGCGTTGCAAGGGATTATGCTCTGACTCTCGCCCAGAGTTTGGGCATATCAGTGAACCTTCAAAAGTCCTTCCTTCAACCAGTGCAGGTTTTGGAGTTTATAGGGGCCAAATTGGACACGTGCATCTCTCGGGCCTTCCTAACCCCGGACAGGCTGAACAGCTTATCGCATCAAATCTTAGCCCTTCTTCGAAGCCCAGCTCCTGCGGCGGAGTTAGTCCTGAGGGCACTGGGGTCTATGGCAGTGGCCATCGGTCTTTCTCTTCATGCTCGCCTATGGATGAGGATCTTACAGTGGACTCAAGTCCAATGGTCACTAGTGTTTCACCCGCTGAACACCCCTATTCCACTGAGCAGAATTTGCAGGGACTCCCTCCTTTGGTGGCTTCACTCGCTGGGGGTTGCGAGAAGGGAGACCCTTTGTAATTCCCCCACCCCAAGCCACGTTGACCACGGATGCTTCTCGCCTCGGGTGGGGGGGCATTGTTCGGGCAGAACCGTCCAAGGCACGTGGACCCCCAATGAGGCCGCTTTGCATATATATCAGTGTCCTAGAGATGAGGGCGGTGCTTTTGGCGTTGCAAGCTCTCCACGACCTTCTCCCTCTAGGGACTATTGCGATCCAGACAGACAACATGGCGGTAGTCTGTTACATAAACAAACAGGGGGGAACCAGGTCTTACCTCATCTGCCGAGAGGCTATGAGAGTGTGGGAATGGGCAATATCCACCAACTGCTTTCTGGTAGCAATGCACATTCCGGGTCGGTTCAACATATTGGCGGACAAACTGAGTCGGGTGATTCTCACCCCGTACGAGTGGTCTCTCAATCCTTCAGTTGCGAAGCGGATCTTCCGCGCATGGGGTTGGCCTCGCTGCGATCTTTTCACCTCTCCGTCAAACACAAAGTGCAGCGAGTACTTCGCAATACTTCCCCCTTCAGGGGAGACCCCGAGAGATGCTCTGGTGCATGCTTGGCCACCCGGTCTCCTTTATGCTTATCCCCCCTCCCGCTTGTGACGAAGTTCATTCAGAAAGCACATCGGTTGGGGAGCAGAGTTATCCTCATAGCCCCATTCTGGCCTCGTCAGATCTGGTTCCCTTATCTGCGGTCTCACAGTATAGTTCCTCCATGGATCCTGGATCCCATTCCAGATTTGATTTTGCATCCTGCGGGATGCCAAACCCCGAACCTGCTAAACCTCAAGCTGACTGCTTGGTTGATCCAGTTCCTCTGATGGCTAGGACTCCCGGTATCTCATCACCAGTGAAGGCCATTCTGGTGGCGGCCCATAAGCCCGCTACCAGAAATATTTACATTAGTAAATGGAAACGTTTTTCCATCTGGGCCGAAGGCAAGGGCCTGGATCCTTTTACAGTCCCTATTCCAATGATTCTGGATTTTTTGTCGCTAATCTTTCAAAAAGGAGCGAGCGCTTCCACAGTTAAGGTACAACTAGCAGCCATTTCCCATTTTCACGTGGGAGATGGAGTGGGATCTGTAGCATCTTCAAAGATATGCAAAACCTTCTTGAGGGGCATTTTTCTTTTGAAACCACCAGTGAAATCGGTGGTTCCTCCATGGGACTTAACTTTAGTCTTACAAGCTTTGACAAGTCCACCTTTTGAGCCTGCCACCTCGGTTCTGTTAAAATTCTTGTCTCGGAAAATAGCCTTTTTAGTGGCTGTTACATCAGCCAGGAGGGTTTCAGAACTCCAGGCCCTGTGCATGAAACCCCCCTACCTCATTTTTCACAAGGATAGAGTGTCTCTCGGGACTAACCTGTCCTTCCTACCAAAGGTGGCTTCAGAGTCAAATATTAACCAATCAATTTACCGGTATTCTTTCCAAATTTTCAGAACAAAGGGGAGTACACATTGCACAAACTGGATGTACACAGGCAACTACGTTTCTACCTGCACAGGACTAAAGAATTTCTCAAGTCTGATCAGTTGTTTGTGTCTTTCGCCAAATCAACTATGGGAAAGGCAATTTCTTAAGTAACCCTAGCTAATTGGATTTCTCAGTGCATAATCCACGGGTAAATGTCCTCAGGTAAACCAGTTCCTATGGGAATCCACACTCATTCAACCCGATCCATTGCTACATCAGCAGCCTTCTGGTCCAGGGTTCCTCTGGACGACATATGTTCAGCAGCTACTTGGTCCTCTTATACATTCATTTCCCATTATAAATTGGATATGATTTCGAGGAGTAGGGCTTCCTTTGGCTCCGCGGTGCTTCAGAATATCCTTCCGTAAGGCCACCCAGGGTTATGTTTATAGGTAGCTGGGGACTCTGTCCCACAGGTTGCAGAACAAATGAAGTAACTACTTCAGATAAAGAAGTTATGTACTCACCATAACGTTCCATCTGAGTAGGTACTTCATTTGTTTGCAACCGACACCCCCCCCCCCTCCATACCCCCTAACCATATCATGATACCTGGTCACCTGAAAAATGTTATTTTTCATGAGGTTAGGCAGTACTTGATTTTCTGTCGAAGGTGTGAATTTTTGGACTGAACAAACTCGATCTGAGATAATACAGTAGGCAGCAGGGGATTATGGGTAGGGGGAGGAGCTAGGAGCTCAGATCTTTAGCTAGTGAAGCTGCCGGCTTGGATCCGAGGTCGGATCCGATACCCACAGGTTGCAGACAAATGAAGTACCTACTCAGATGGAACGTTATGGTGAGTACATAACTTTTTTCCACTGTTCTGAAGAGTCTGTTCCAATGAGCCACCCAGGATCATAGGTGCTAGGGACGCTGTCCCAAAAAGTAAGAAACGAAGGCTTGATAGACAACTTAACATAAAGAAGTTATGTACCTACCATAACATTCCATGTTAGTTGTCTTCATCTCGCCTTCTTTCTTCTGTCCCCCCCTCCATCCCCCTGTCCTATTGGACCGAGAAGAGTTTAGTTTTCACCAGCAGAGTATTTTCTGGTTTGTTTCCTCTACTGACTCAGAAAGTATAACAGATATGCCCAACCTGTTAGTTTGGTCAGATTATTCTTGTTATGTCCGGGGTTAGCTATTACAAACGAGATCTGGGTAGCTAGCGCTAGGCATCATGGGATAAGGGGTAGCCTCGAGCCAGTAAACAGCTCTCGAGCTATAGAAGATGTCCGATCCCAACAAGCAAGAAAGAAGGCGAGATGAAGACAACTAACATGGAACGTTATGGTAGGTACATAACTTCTTTTTTCTGAACATTTGTATTTGGAAATAGTGTGTGCACCTATCTTCGTTCCAAGTGAACGTCCCTCACCAGTGTCAGTGGTGAGGATTCAGGCTCCTTGATTACTGGCCCAAAGGAGAGACATCACAGCTGACTTCAGAAATAGCAGGTGGTTGTCTTTCTTATCATTATCTTTGTCTTTTTTGCAGTATCTGTTCCATATTTCATATTTTCTGGATACTGTGTGTGTGTGTGTGTGCGCACGCTTAACTTTTTTTTTCCTTTTCTGATAGCGTGGCTGACAAAAGTTTTAAAAAAAATGCACAAAATACTGTCCTGAGATACCTCTGCAAGACCCCCACTCCCTTTGAGTGTACTGCTTGGGAGTGGCACATTTAGACACAGACAAAGTAGTCTAAGCTTCTCTTGATTACAAAGCCTTCCGAGTAGGAGGAGCAAATTGATTTTGAAGGTTTGTCTTTTTTCTCAGTCGAGCAAATCTTTGTCTTCTCCTTCCTCATCTACCTCAAAGGAAAAAGAAAAAGTGAAAGACGAATTTTCGAAACCAAAGGAAGAAAGACTCTCTAAGAGCCTCAACGGAGCTAGAAAATAGTCTGTGGACCCTACAGTTCACAGGTCTGGCACCAAAAGTCCCAAAGCCTCGGATCCGTTCACCCACTGTCTCACCCACAGATGATTAGCCCTCAGCTCCACTTGGTCCAGAGCATCCTGTGTTGCTTCTTTCTGTAGGTCTGCCCATTCCTTCAGCAAGCCGACATTGACAGAATGATGCAGTTCCTTAAAATGCAGGTAAAGTTGGGCGTTCTGTCGGCTCCATCCCCTTTGATAGAGCTAAGATCAGTGCCATTGACTCCTTCACTGACAGTTCTGTTGCAGTTCCACCCTTTGGAACCAGACATCACCGTAGCTCCTATGTAAAAACCGTTAAGGCCTTCTTCAGCCCCAACTGTCCTCCAGTTTCTCTTGACTCTGACCTTGTCGGATTGAGATGAGGGTGTGAGCCAAAGCATTGGGGGCTGGTACTTGAGGGGACGAATTGACTCTGAACTGTTGTAGCCCCCCCCTCCCCCCTTGGTGCATCGGCTTCCTACAGCTTGGCTCTGATGTCTGGCTCTGGGCCAGGGCAGGTTGTAACTTTGGGATCTTGTTGATGTTCTTCGTGTTTCACTGTTGCAGTCATTACATTTGGGTAATCTGCTGGCAGGTTGCCCTCAGTCAGCCTGAATATCAAAGTCTTGGGTCCTGCGTCGGTTGCTGTCTCCTCTTCCATGACGTCAGGTCGTCAGGGTTATAGAACATGCAGCTGATGCCATTTTCTTCAGTCTTTCTTGCCGCGCAGTGCCCGAAGCAGAAGAAGTTCGCAAGTGCCGGTCGGCCGACTCCTGAAATTTTCGCATTCGAGTTTCAGAACTGAAGTCTTCAACTAAAGCTAAGTACCCCATTGTGGAAACTTTTTCTTGCTCCTTACCGATGTTAGTAAAAGTTAATAATTGCTTTACTTGTGGGAAGCAAATTCCTCAAGGATTTTCATTTGTACTGTATTCCTTGCCGAGGCCCAGATCATAACATGCCTTGCTGTCGGTTTTGTGCTAGATTTAACCAACGCACTATTAAGCGTCGGTATATCTTTGCTTCATAATATTTTGGAAACAGATTTAATTACCCTGAAATGTCGTTGGATAGCAATCCAACTACCGGAGTTCACAAAATACGCAAAGAGAAGGACAGAGACAGACCATCGAGGTCCAAAACCAACGCCGAAGCTTCTCCTAAGCCATTTGCCGGTTCGCCTGTACTCAGTGAGGCGCTTTCGCAGCCTCTGATACCCGCTAATTTTGAGTCGCAGGCCTCTACTGAGACCCATGCAGAGTCTGGTATGCCGCGGGATTCTCAGAGTATTGTACCCGCGGATGTCTCTCCTTCGGATGGGTCCGGAGCCACTGAGCAGGCACCAGCTTCTGAGGGTGTTTTCAGGCCTCAACATTTCTATATAAAACCGACGCAAGCTTCAAAAATAAAACCAACTTCTAAGGCTAAAAAAATGACGCATGAGCCACGTGCTCAGGCCCCTATACCTAAAAAACAGATGATCAAAATGGCTGAGGACTTAATTACCTTGATCACAACCCCTTCCTGATAAGAGGCCTAGACAAGACACTGACTATGAATCTTCAGATCAGGTTTCTATTTCTTCTGATTCCTCTTCTGATCAGGAATTTTCTATACCACCCTATGAGGATTCCGATGCAGAAGAATCCATCCCATCTGCATCTCCTCCTAAGATTATTCTTTTGGAGAAACCTTGCATACTTTAAGGGAACATTTTCCTTGGGAGAGTCAGGATTTCTCGGAATCAAAGAAGAGGCTTAGGGATTTCCTTCTTCCTCAGCATAGGCCTTTGGCTATACCTCCTGTATTAGACCTTGTAGATGATGTGTTTTCGGAATCTAGCATGGCTCCTGATTCCCTGCCTCCGGCTCCTAGTAAGCCCGACGGATATTACAGGGTTCCTGACTCTCACAAATTTTTATTCAAAAATCCTGCTGCTGACCCTGAAACTATCTCACAGGGTCCCAAAGGTGTAAACGCCTCTTTAGCCAAGAATCCTACCCCCTCTGCTAGAGATTCCAGGGCGCTGGATAGATGTGGAAAGAAGGTTTATACGTCTGCAACCTTAGCAATTAGGGCCTTAAACTGCCAGTTTCTTATGCTTAAATATCAATAGCATGTTATGGGATTACTGAAACAGAAAATTATGTTGATTTCTGAATGTGTGGAAAACAAAGAATTACAGGAATTATTGCATGCAGCAGAACAGGTTGGAAAGCATACTTTGCAATGTGGTTTTAATTCCTTGGAGGCCTCTTGCAGGACCACAGTTACTGGATCTGTGATTAGAAGGCATGCCTGGCTCAAGGAGCAAAATCTGCCTAATCATGTTAAAGCTAAATTGTTGGATGCACCTTTACAGCATGATACTCTGTTTGGTAATAAGGCAGAAGAGGTTTTAAAGAAAATGGAAGACAAAGCTAAATCTATGCAAACTGTAAAAGATTTCTTACAAGTGCAGCCACTCAGATTCAGTAGACACTGGCCTACAAAAATTGGTCCTTTCCTGTGTCCAACAGAACCTCACAAGGCAAATCCAGACGCTCAAAAGGCTCTAGAAACCAATCACAGGGTTCTTACAGGTCAAAGCAATGGGGTGCCTCTACCTCCAAATCTGGAGGAAACAAAGCACAATCCTGCAGTAAGCAGGCTCAATGACTTCCCTCTGCCATCACCAAGCACTTATCTTTTGGCAGCCCCCTTGGGGGGAAAATTAGCACTTCATGCTCAAAATTGGCAGTTAATAACCCAGGATAAGTGGGTATTAAACATAGTATCCCAGGGGACAGATTTCATTTACATACCTTGCCAGTTCCAAACGGTTGGCCAGATCTGCCACAAAATCAATGGGCAGAGGCACAGAAAAAAGTTACGTCCCTCATGGATATGGGTGCTATTCAACCAGTACCAGAACAGGAAAGAGGGCAAGGGTTTTATTCAAGACTGTTCCTGGTACCCAGAAAAGACAATGCGTGGCGTCCAATACTGGATTTTTTGATTTTGAACACATTCTTGGACATCCCAAAATTCAAAATGCTGACTTTACAACAGCTTCTGCCCATGCTGGGCAAGAACGTTTGGTTAGTGACTCTACACTTGAGGCATTCCTGCATATCCAAATAAGGGAATCGTGCAGAAGATACCTCCGTTTCAAGGCTGGTTTCATGCATTACGAATTCTCTGCACTGCCCTTTGGCTTATCTACTGTGCCCAGGGTCTTTACAAAGTGCCTGGCACCAGTAATTGCATTTTGCAGACAAAGAAGCATACAAATCTATCCTTACTTGGACGACTGTCTCATTCAAGCAGAAAACAAGGACATTCTTCTTCAACATCTGGCATTTGTAAAAAGGCTTCTAACATGCCTAGGGTACACAATAAATGAAAATAAATCACAACTAGTACCCTCTCAAAAAATTACAATCCTGGGTGCAAGCTTGAATACAACTGTCCATATGGCTTACCTTACGCCAGCCAAACAAAGGCAACTGACTATTTACTTCAAACAGATTGCAACAAAACCCAGTTATCTGCAAGACAAATTCTGCAGGCTTTGGGGTTCATGGCATCCTGCATTCTACTAATTCCATATGCAAGACTGTATATGAGGAAACTACAGTGGTATCTAAAAAGTTTATGGAGTCAACATTGTCACAGTCTGGAAACAATGATCCCTCTCATTCCCTGCCTACAACAGGAGTTTCTTTGGTGGGCAGAGACATGTCACCAGAACATGGGACGGTCATTCACTCTACCCCCTGCCACCCAAACCCTAACTACAGATGCATCGGACTATACTTGGGGAGCCCACCTGGCGGGGAGATGCATTCAGGGCATATGGAGCCCAAAACAAATGCATCTGTATATCAACCAGGAGATGTTAACTGTTCAGAATGCCCTGACAGCCTTCAAGGATTTACTTCACCCAGGACAACTATTGATAAAGACGGACAACACCACGGTTATGTGGTACATAAACAAGCGGGGGGGGGTACACATTCCTACCCCCTTTGCAGACTAGCCATGGCATTGTGAAACACAGCCCTGACTTACCAAGTACATCTTCAAGCTCAATTCCTGCCAGGAAAACAAAATACTCTGGCAGATGATCTAAGCAGAAATCTTATGGATCCTCAACGAGTGGAAACTGGACCCACAAGTCTTCAGCATGATAACAGAGAAATGGGGGTGTCCAGACATAGATCTATTTGCCTCTCCCCAAAATTATCAACTGGACAAATTCTGCACAAGGACTTATCACAGACAATCATGGAAAGTGGATGCTCCATCCTTCAGTCTACACCTTTCCTCCTCTGCCTCTGCTCCTCAAGGCCTTATTAAAGGTCAGACAGGAAAACCAAAAATGATCCTAATTGCCCTGGACTGGCCTCGCCAGCACTGGTACCCAATTCTAAGAAATATATCTCAACTCCCTCCTTGGTACTTGCCTCAAATACCTCATCTACTGTCTCAGCAGAGCAATCAAATTCTGCACAATCAGCTCCAAACTCTGAACCTGGCAGCATGGCTGATCATGTAATTATTCAAACACCACCTCTCAGTAAATCTGTGATGGATGTCATTTTGGAAGCCAGAAGGCCTAGTACTAGAAAATCGTATGCTGATAAATGGAAGAGATTCTGTGCTTGGAACCAAGCACAAGGAACGGACACAGCAAAGCCAAATATTCCTCAGATTTTACAATACTTGACTGAGATGCTTGACAAAAGCCTATCTTTTTCATCAATAAAAATCCATGCCTCTGCAATCTCGGCTCATTACAACACAGAGCCTTCCATCTTTTCTCATCCTCTGCTAAAACAGTATCTTAGAGGGGCCAAAAATTTAAGGCCTCCCAGAAGATCACCAACTCCTGCATGGGACCTCAATTTTGTGCTGGAAAAGCTCACCCTGCCTCCTTTTGAACCAGCAGCTACTGCGGATATAAAGTTTTTATCTTGGAAAACAGCTTTCCTTCTGGCAATCACTTCAGCAAGAAGGGTTTCAGAACTACAGGCTGTTATGACTGTGGAGCCTTTTATTACATTTCATCTGGACAGGGTGTCCCTCAGGACCAGTCCTTCCTTTATGCCTAAGGTGGCATCCAGTGTGGCTCTTAACCAAACTATTCACCTGCCAACCTTTTACCCAAATCTGCAGAACAAGGGGGAGCTGATTCTGCATTCCTTGGACATACACAGACAACTAAGATTCTACTTAAATAGGACATGCACAGACAACTAAGCTTCTACTTAAACAGGACCAAATCTCTAAGAAGGTCTGAGCAACTACTGGTGGCATTTGCTGCAGGATCAGAGGGGAAGGCTATTTCAAAGCAGACTATTTCAAAGTGGATAAGCCATTGCATTCGTTTCTCGTACTTGCATCATGGTAAACCGGTGCCCAAGGAAATCAGGTCACATTCCACCAGGGCTGCATCTACCTCAGCAGCTTTTCTAAGAGGAGTTCCAACCAAAGACATTCTAGAAGCTGCTACTTGGAGCTCTGTTTATACATTTACAAAGCATTATCATTTGCCTCTCTTTTGTAAGTACAGGGCAGGCTTTGCCACTGCAGTTCTGCAGGGCCTTATAGCTGCTCCTAATGCTATTAAGCTCCATCCTCACATCCATAGCTTTGTGATTCTACCCAAATGTAATGACTGCAACAGTGAAACACGAAGAACATAATACAGTTGTGTACACTTACCATAAATGTAGATGTTTGAGTGTATTCACTGTTGCAGTTCGGGTTACCCATCCTCCATCCCCCTTTTTCGTAGAAATTCTCTTTCCTTCACTATATTCTACAGCCTTTGTGGTGTATTTGCTTTTAGATGAAAGTAAAGTTTATGTTGTTACAATTGCATTTATATAGATGTATATATGTATGTATATATATATATATATATATATGTATAATATGTATTTTTGCTCCCCATTTGGGGGGTACCTGATATCTGGGGCAAGAAAAACTGAAGAAAATGGCGTTTGCTGCATGTTTTATACCCCTGATGACCTGACGTCATGGAAGAGGAGACAGCAGCCGACGCAGGACCCAAGACTTTGATATTCAGGCTGACTGAGGGCACCCTGCCAGCAGATTACCCAAATGTAATGACTGCAGCAGTGAATACACTCGAACATCTACATTTATGGTAAGTGTACACAACTGTACTTTTCCCCCATTAGAGAGACTCCCTTGACTCTGATTTCCACTAGGGTTTTGAGGACTTCGAGCTGGTTCTGTCCAGACTGAGAGAAGAGGTGTCTCCATCTTATTCAGATCCAGCTCAGCCTTCTCCTTATTCTGCTTTGAACTGCGCTCCTTCTTATCGATAGGAACAGTCACCTTTCAAAAACCTTGGAGAAGTTTTGTCATTGAACTCCCAGTCTGATTTGGACTCCTCACCAGAGGTTCCCTAATGACAGGTGTGTAGAAAACAGACTTGCAAACAGAAGCATTTATATTCATTCTTGGAATCTGTCATTGAATGCATGAAGGAGAGGGTTCCCCTATATCCTCATTCAGGGAAGTCTCCTTTGGCTAAATTCTGTAATTCATGAAACAGAAAGGGATATTTTCTACCAATACACCTTCCCTGGAAGAATCTGTATTCCTGGAAGCTATTGGAGCTAGCTGTTCTACTGCCTGGGTGGTCCCCCCTCCTGATGGCCTCATTGATTTAGTGGTGCAGCAGGTCTGGAAGGAGTGTGATGCAGCAGAGCCAGTCCCCCCAAAAAATCAGATAAGATTTTAGATGCACTAAATGATAGAGCTCATTGGAGTAAAGGTTCCCCTGTAGATGCTGTGGTTGTAGCAGCAGCCACGAAGAAAGAAAACTTTCTGGGGGAGAGTTTCTGTCCACCCCCTAATAGGGAATCTGTGGCTCTGGATTGATTTGGAAAATTTTCGTACAATTCAGTGACTGTTTCTTTGAGAGTGCTGAACTATCCTGCCCACATTACCTGTTTCCAAAGAGAATTGACCAAGGATATCGGCAATTCTCTTTAAGGTAATTTGACAGCAGATACCCAGAAGACCATAGAATGCCAGCTGTCTACCTTAAATTCCCTCTCTAACATTTCCAGGCTTCTGCTTTCCATCGCAGCTGATGGAATGGCTGAAGCAGCAAGTATCGGCATAGCTGTATGCTGTTATTCCTGGATGAGGTTGTGTGATTTTGCAGAAGACTTTCAGACAGCCTTCATTAATGTCCCCTTTGATGGTTCCACTTTGTTTGGACTGAAGGTGAAGGAAACATTTACCAAAAGTGAATGGGATGGTAAGATCTTTTCTGCCATAGAAATATGTTTCCCTACTCCTCAAAGAACCTTCTCTAGGAATCGGCGAGAAGGAAAGATGATGTGGTTCAGAAAATTGCAGGGTTTTATCTAGGATGCTTACTCAGACCCACCTCCCAGTAGCAGAGGAGGGGGGCAGTTTTAATGGATGGTCTTGACAGGGGTAGAGGCAGTCCTCAAAACTAAGGATTTTGTGGTCCCTTTTCTGAGGAATCCTTTCAGCACTCCTGAAGGGTTGCCTGACTGTTGCAATGTGGAGGCAGTCAGGGGTGCTTATCCCAACATCTTCAAACCTGACCAGCCATCACTTCAGTCTCTTGGGTGTAGAGGATAATAACCAAAAGATACACAGTCCCATTTCTCTCCTCACCTTAGATCAAAACCAGGATTCCTTTAATGCCACCCAGTCAGATGGAATTTGCAACAGCAGCAGTTTGAAAAGCTATTGGAAAAAAGGGCCATCCAGCAAGGCCAACCAGACCAGACCAGATAGGATCTGCTGTCTACTCCAGGTTCTTTTTAGTTCCAAAAGTGACAGGGGACTTGAGTTCTGTTTTACACCTAAGTGATCTATACCAATGCGTGAAGCAGGCAAAGCTCCAAATGGCCATGGTTCAGTCCATTTTACCTCTACTCTCCAAGTTGCCTGTTACCGTGTAAAGATAAACACTCTAGGATATTCCTTCATTTCAGGCTGGGAGCCAATTTATTTTCATTTTAGAAATCTGCCCTTAATACTCACCCCAGACCCCCCGGGTGTTTACCATATGCATGGCAGTAGTGACAGCTTACCTCAGACTGAAGGGCTTCCAGGTGTTCCCATACTTTGACAATTGTCTCCCAGCCATTCCGACCAGGATCTATTGATTCATCAAAGGGGTCTTTTATTCCAGTTACTTCACAGCTTGGGAATTTCTGTCATTCTGGAAAAGAGCATTTTGATCCCAACACAGTCCATGGAATTTATCAGATGCCGCGTGGGTACCTCAACTCAAATAATCAGTTTGCCATCGCATAGGATTCTTTTCATTCGAGAAGTAGTATCCTACCCATTACCCCTAGCAAGATTAATTCTAAAACTTCTAGGACTTGTGGCTTCAGCCATCACCTTGACCCCTCTGTCCAAATTTCACACGAGTCCTTCATTAGCCCCTATCAGTTCAATAGTCGGAACTTTATCACCCCCTCAACACCCCAGTCAAACTCGCACCCATGTGCAGTCTAGCACCAGATGGTGGATCACATCCGCAGGCTTATTAGAGGGACGTCTTTTCTGTCCTGTTCCTCCTCCTATAGCTGTAGTTACCACAGATACTTCTTTTTTAGGGTGGGGTGGGGGCATTACAAAGGAAAGACTGTTCAAGGTACGTGGACATCATTACAGACCAACCTGCACATCAGTGTCCTGAAAATGAGAGTAGTCCTATCGGCATTGTAGGCATTTCAAGGCTGTCTTCTAGTGGGTGTGATCTCAATTCAAACTGACAGTATGTCGGTGATCTGGTACATCAACAATCTGTGAGGAACCAGATGTTCATCGTGTTTCACTGTTGCACTCATGACTGTAGGGTTCTCCCCTGCTGGCAGGCAGTCCTCGGTCGGCCAGAATCCCAATGTCTGGGTCCGGCGTCGGCTGTTCAACCATGCTCCCTGACGTCAGAGCACCAGGAGTACAAAGCTGACAGCCGACGCCATCTTCTCCAGTCTTTCTTGATGTGCGGTGATAACAGTTCGCAAGTGCCGGTCGGCTGACTCCTGACGATTTTTTCTGATGAACTTCAGTCCGAAGACTTTCTTCTCCACTCAAAGCTAAGTACCCCGTTGGGGAAACTTTTTCTTGCTCCAGTCCGATGTCAGAAAAAGTTAATAATTGTATTTCATGTGGGAAGCAAATACCTCATAAGGATTTTCATTCTTACTGTATTCCTTGCTTAGGCCCTGACCACGACGTAGCTAGTTGTCGGTTTTGTGCTAGATTCAATCAACGTACAATTAAACGAAGGTACGATTTTGCTTTTCATTACTTCGGTAGGCGCTTTAACTTCAAAATGTCGTCGGATACGGTTCCGGCTACTGGAGTTCACAAACGTTGCAAGGATAAAGACAGGCCTCCGAGGTCCAAATCTGATGATAGCGCACAAGCGGAGCCAGCTTCAGGTTCGGCCGTCGTCAGTGAGGCACTTCTGCAGCCCCTGTCGTCGGCCATTTCAGAACCGATGGCCGAAACGGACTCTCATGAGGAGCCAACCAGGCCTTTAAATATTTCTATTGCAGGACCTTCGGACAATGCTCCTTCGGATGGGTCCGGAGCCGCTGTGCAGGTACCGGCTTCCGAAGGGGTTTTCAGGCCTACTCCGCTTCTAATAAAGGCAAAGACAAAGGCAAAGACTCCTTGTAAATCAAAGACTGCAACACAGGCCTCTTCTGAACCGGCTCCCAAGTCACAGAAACAGTTACTCAAGATGGCGGAGGATTCACTTACTATGATTAGGGGTTCTCATCCCCCTCCAGATAAAAGGCTAAGGCAGGATGTTTATTATGATTCCTCTGATCAGGCTTCTGTTTCTTCAGTTTCTTCTTCTGACCAGGAATATTCTTTCCCTCCTTATTAGGATTCTGATGCTGAGGAATCCATTCCTTCAGCTTCTCCCCCTGAGGATTTCTCTTTTGGGGAAACTTTGCATGAAATGAGGGAACATTTCCACTGGGAAGGACAGGAGTATTCGGAATCTAAGAAAAGACTTAAGGGATTTTCTTCTTCTCCCCCAACATAGACCCCTGGCTATTCCTCCTGTTTTGGATATTGTGGATGATGCTTTTTCGGAGGCTAACTTAACCCTTGACTCTTTTCCTCCTGCTCCTGTTAAGCCTGATAGATATTACAGGGTTCCTGATTCTCACCAGTTTTTATACAAGAACCCTTCTGCTGACCCTGAAATCATTTCTCAGGGTCCTAAGGGAGTTAAGGCCGCTTCTGCCAAAAATCCCATTCCCACTGAAAATTTTTATTTATTTATTTTACATTTGTTTACCGGGCTAGTCCAACTGGATATATGTCCATTTTCAGTGGAGGCCCGGGGAGAAAAGCTCCACTACATACTACTAAACAATGTCAAGATATACATCAATATACAAAAATGGAGAGAGAAAAAAAAACATATGGAATAACTTTGAAACAGGTTGTATTAACTTTTGAGTAAGTCGAAAAGGATTCTAGATCTTTAGAAAGATGGGGCAAAAAAGTGTACACTTCTGCTACTTTGTCCATTAGGGCTTTAAACTGTCAGTTTCATATGCTGAAATACCAGCAATTTCTCTTATCTGTTTTAAAACAAAAGCTTACTTCCATTTCTGCCTGTGCAGATAAGGAATTACATGACTTATTGCATGTCACTGAGCAAGTTGGGAAGCATGGTTTACACTGTGGATTTGATGCCTTGGAGGCTTCTTGTAGGGCTGTTGCCTCCGGCACAGTCATTAGAAGGCATGCATGGCTAAAGGAACAAAATTTGCCAGAACAAGTAAAAGCTAAATTATGGGATGCTCCTGTTCAGCATAATGTTTTGTTTGGATCAAAAGCTGAAGAGGTGATTAAAAAGATGGAGGATAAGGCGAAATCCATGCAAACAGTTAAAGATTTCTTACAAGTACAGCCACCAAGATTTAGCAGGAATTGGCCTTCTAAAAATTGGTCCTTTCCCACTTCAGACAGGCCTCAGAGGGGTAGATATAGACACTCCAGAGGAAGGCCTCAAACACAAGCTTCTTATAGACCAAGACAGTGGACTGCTTCCACCCCTAGGGGAGGAGAGGACAGGTCACAAACTCATAGGAAACAAACTCAATGACTCCTTCTGTTGGGCTGCAGGAACTTCTTGCCTGGAAGCCCCTCTCGGAGGAAAACTCTCTCTTTTTTATCAAAATTGGACTCATATAACCCAAGACAAGTGGGTTCTGGATGTGGTTTTAAGAGGTTACAAATTCCATTTTCATACCCTGCCAAGGCCAAGCGGATGGGCAGACCTTCCAAAACATCAGTGGACAGAGGCCTTAAACCAGGTGGAAGCTCTTTTGGCCATGAAAGCCATAGAACTGGTTCCACTTTCAGAGATGGGACAGGGTTTTTACTCGAGGCTCTTTCTAGTCCCCAGGAAGCAAAACTCATGGAGACCCATTCTGGATCTGTCAGTCTTGAACACCTTTCTAGAGATTCCAAAATTCAAGATGCTTACTCTACAGCAGCTACTTCCAATGCTGTCCAAAGATGCGTGGATGGTAACTTTGGATTTAAAGGAGGCATATTTACACATTCCCATCAGGCAGGAACGCAGAAAATGCCTCAGATTCAAGGCCGGATCGAGGCACTTTCAATTCTCTGCGCTGCCCTTTGGATTGTCTACTGCGCCCAGGGTCTTCACCAAATGCCTGGCTCCAGTAGTAGCTTACTGCAGACTCAAGGGAATTCAAATTTACCCTTATCTGGACGATTGTCTAATTCAGGCAGACAGCAAGGATGTCTTACTCCATCATCTAGAATTTGTACAGAACCTCCTCAAGTTCCTGGGATTCTCTGTAAACATAAAAAAGTCAAATTTGATAGCCTCACAACAGATAACTTTTCTGGGTGCTCTTCTAAACACCACAACCCAAATGGCATTTCTGACATCCGAAAAACAATTACAGCTGGTTTCAACTTTCAAGACCTTGGCAACTTTAACTCCGCTATCTGCAAGGAGATTCCTGCAGGCTTTGGGTTACATGGCCTCCTGCATCCTTCTCGTACGATATGCAAGACTACACATGAGGAAAATACAGTGGTACCTAAAAAGTGTATGGTCTCAGCATTGCCACAGTTTAGACATACTGATCTCCGTCCTGTCTTGCCTTCAAAAGGAATTTCTTTGGTGGTCCAGGGCATGTACTCTAAACAAAGGGAAACCCTTCTGTCTGCCTCCTGCCACTCAGATTCTAACCACGGACGCCTCGGATTATGCTTGGGGAGCCCATTTTCAGGGAAACTGTCTGCAGAGCCTTTGGACAAAGGATCAGAAGCACCTGCATATCAATTTAAAGGAAATGTTAGCCTTTCAGAAAGCTCTACTGGCCTTCAGGAATCTTCTACAACCAGGACAACTACTAATACGGACAGACAACACCACAGTTATGTGGTACATAAACAAGCAAGGGGGATCTCATTCCTTCCCCCTTTGGAGACTAGCCATGGATCTATGGAACACAGCTCTAGCTTGCAATCTGGACCTTCAAGCTCAGTTTCTACCAGGGAAGCAAAACTTCCTGGCAGACAGTCTGAGCAGTAACCTTTCGGATCCACATGAGTGGATGCTGGACACCAAAATATTCAGGATGATAACAGCAGTCTGGGGATGTCCTCACATAGACCTCTTTGCATCCCATCTCAATCATCAACTACAGAATTTTTGCACCAGGACTTTCCACAAAGAAGCTTGGAAAGTGGATGCCCTATCATTCAGGTGGAGGAACCTCTCGGGATATGGTTTTCCACCTCTTCCTCTTCTTCCACGGGTATTATTAAAGATAAAAACAGGACAAGCCCAAGATGATAATCTTGCTGGCCTCAAATTGGCCTCGACAGTTTTGGTACCCAACTCTAAAAAACCTATGTCTGGAGCCCCCTTGGGTTTTACCTCAGTCTCCGAACCTTCTGTCCCAACATCAGGGTCAGGTTCTACACTCTCATGTCAGAACTCTCAGCCTGGCGGCCTGGTTAATCCAGGGCCTTTGATTTCTTCTTTTCTACCCAAGCAGGTTATGGATGTCATTTTAGAAGCCAGACGTCCTAGCACTAGAAAATCTTATGCAGGAAAATGGAAAAGATTTTGTTCCTGGATGCAGGCTCAGGATTCTGATCCTCTTCTTCCGAACATTCCTTTAATTTTACTTTACTTGACGGATCTCTTACATAAGGGTCTCTCTTTCTCTTCCATTAAGATACATGTCTCTGCTATTTCTGCTCATTATAATACAGACCCTCCAATATTTTCCCACCAGCTCATGAGACAGTTTCTCAGAGGAGCTAAGAACTTAAGACCTCCTAGATCTCCTCCCATTCCTGCTTGGGATCTCAACTATGTTTTGGAAAAACTAACCTTGCCTCCTTTTGAGCTTGCTGCCTCTTCTGACATCAAGTTTTTATCTTGGAAGACAGCTATCCTGTTAGCCCTAACCTCTGCCAGGAGAGTTTCAGAGTTACAAGCTCTTATGGCTGTGGAACCTTTTATATTATTTTTCAGCAAGACAGGGTGTCTTTGAGGACTAATCCTACCTTCATGCCTAAGGTGGTTTCCAAAGTGGCCTTAAATCAAACTATCCACTTGCCAACTTTTTTCCCCACTCCTCAAAATAAAGGGGAAAGTATCTTACATTCCTTGGATGTACACAGACAACTACGTTTTTACCTGGACAGAACCAAGGACATCAGAAAATCAGAACAATTGTTTGTTTCTTATGCTTCAAGTTCCCAAGGTAAAGCCATTTCAAAACAGACCATTTCTAAATGGATTGCTCATGGAATCAGATTTTGTTATTCACACCATGGAAAGCAAATCCCAGGGAGTATACGGACTCATTCCACCAGAGCTGCTGCCATTTCTGCGGCCTTCCTCAGGGGAGTTCCTACCAAAGACATTTTGGAAGCTGCAACTTGGAGTTCAGTGCATACTTTTTCTAAGCACTACAATTTACCTCTCTACTCTAAGTCTAGGGCAGGCTTTGCCTCTGCAGTCTTGCAGGGCCTTTTAGCCGCCTTTTCTTCTTTATGACCACCTCCCTTTCTTTCAGCTTTGGGATTCTACCCTACAGTCATGACTGCAACAGTGAAACACGATGAACATAGTACAGTTGTGTACACCTACCATAAATGTAGATGTTAGAGTGTCTTCACTGTTGCAGTCTGGGTTTCCCTCCCTCCTGTCCCCTCTTATTTTTACTTTTGTGTGGTTCCTTTTTTCACCATTCTTCTGAGGTGTATTTGCAAAGGATATGGGACCTTTCTCATTTTGGGACTCCTGACATCTGGGGCAAGAAAAACTGGAGAAGATGGCATCGGCTGTCAGCTTTGTACTCCTGGCGCTCTGACGTCAGGGAGCATGGTTGAACAGCTGACGCCGGACCCAGACTTTGGGATTCTGGCCGACCGAGGACTGCCTGCCGACAGGGGAGAACCCTACAGTCATGACTGCAACAGTGAAGACACTCGAACATCTACATTTATGGTAGGTGTACACAACTGTACTTTCTTGACCTTTATGTTGAGAAGTAATGAGGATGTGGCAGTGGGCAATGTCTTTCCATCATTTTGTTGGCAGTGCATATTCTGGGGACTTTGTACTAGTAGACAGGTTAAGCAGGTGCATTCTTTTGCCTCACCAGTGGTCCCTCAGTCAGACTTTGGTGAACATCTTTTGTCACTGGGACCAACCTTGCTATGATCTGTTTCATTCTACCTGAACAAGTGCAGCAGTTACTTTGCCCTAATCCTTCCTCAGGGTCAGTCACCTAGGGATACTCCGGTCTGTAGTTGTCCCTGTGGTCTCTTATGCCTTCCCCGTCTTTCCCTTGGACATGAAATTTCATGCAGAAAGCCAGAAGGTGCAAGGGGAAATTAATCCTTCATGCCCCATACTGACATCTGCAAGCATGTTTTTATGTACCTTTGGTCTTGCCTCCTATGTCTACCCTGGATGCTAGCTTACATTTCCGACCTCCTCTCCCATCCATCTGAGCATCCTCTCCTGGATCCAGAGAGACCCTAAAATTAATCGCTTCATTACTTCAGTTTTAACAAAGGCCAGGGGCACCAGGTTTTCTGTAAACAAAGACTTTTCTAAATCTGTGAGGATATGAACTAACACCAGGACAGATTACCGAAGTAAATGGAGAAGGTTTTCCTTTTGGGATACAGAGAAGGGTTTGGATCCAGTTTCTGTGTCCCTTGCTTCCATTTCAGAGTTCTTGTCAGAATTGCTTCAGAAATGTTCTAGTTTTTCTACAATCAGAGTTCAACTTGCAGACATTTCCAATTTTCACATAGGCCATAAATGGACTCCCTAGCCTCTTTAAAGGTATCCAAGGGCTTTTCTTAGAGGAACTTTCCATGTTTGGCCCCCTGTAAGGGAACTAGTTCTTCATATGATATTACTGTGATGCTTCATTCCCTCACCTGACCTCCCTTTGGGCCATCCACTTCTACATATTAAAAGATGTCCTCCTATTCACTTGCTACAGAATTCATAACTTGAGGGATTTTCGTCAGAAGGCAACCCGACGTTGCCCAGTATACAAAAGTCTTGTACTACTCAAGGGACTGTGGCACGTCTCATGTAGGCCATAAAAGCGGCATACGCAAAGTCTTGTATTACTCGAAGGAATGTGGTACGTCTCATGTAGGTTATAAAAGCGATGTACGCAAGTACCATCCTCAGAACTTTTCAACTGCAAGTCAGAACGCCATTCCGACCGTCTCTCTGATCAGTTCAGTAATTGCAACTTCAGCATTTTTCAGATAAGTGCCCCGTTGTGGAAATTTTTTTCTTTACTACTGTTTTGGTTATGTCATCCAAGAAGGGCAAGTGCCAATGTGGAAGACAAATTCCACATAAGGACAGTCATCTACAGTGGGCCTAGCCATGATCATACGTCCTGTAACATTTGGAAGTCCTTCATACCCAAGACCCTTAGAAGCAGGCTCTCTTCTCTTGCTATTTGTTCAGAGAACCGATGGCTTAAGTTATTAGCTAAGCGTATGGAAGGTACCTTGGGGTCAAACGCCAAGCCTGTGAAGCATAAGGTCAAGAAATCTCAGCTTGCGGCTTCCATTGCACCTCCAGCATCAGACATCTTTCCCGTGGTGTTAGTCAACCCGGAAGCACGTCTGACTTCAGACACGGATTCACAGGCCAAGCCCAGTTCTGAGACCGCTTTGACTCCAAACGTGAGCATGTCTTTGGAGGTAGAACAGGTGTCCAATCAGGATATGTGCAGGGAAACTCAGGCTTGTTATTTTGGAGGTCCGTAGGGGGTACCATGAACTCTAGTGAGAGAAAAAATCGAGTCAGACACTTTTGAGTGCATGCTTTTGTTTGGCCCTCTGACATTGCATAAGATTGTTTCTCTTGCCAAGAAAAAACAAAGAAAGCATTTGTCCCCTTCTGAAATGGCCCATACCAATTGGCAGGCCTTTTCCCAAAACTTGTTTCAGGCCTTCTTGGCACTCAAGCTGCATTCTTCTCTGGCCGCTCCTACTCCTGCTCCCCTTCTTTCCCAGAAAAGAATTAGGGACAGTGATTCCTCTGATGATTTTTCCTCTGATGAAGAAGAATCCTTGGATTACTTATCACATATTCCCTCTCGTCAGGAATGTTTCCCCTGAGGAGGAGTCAGTTAGTGCTGATTCCCCTATGGAAGAGCTTTCATTTGGTGAAACTCTTCTAAAAAATGGGAGAAGACTTTGTTGGACACCTCCCAAATTTCTGATGTCTAAAAAAGATACTCTCAACTTCTACAAGTTGATCTCCCTAGCCTCTCTGCAGTTCCATCAGTGCATCCGGCATTTCTGGATGCCTTTCATAATGCCTCCCAAACCCCAGATTCCAAGGCCCCTGCCCCCAAGAAGCCAAATCGCTTTTACAAGGTCCCTGAAGATTGTAAATTCCTTTTTAAGTGTCTTACTGCAGACCTAGCAGTCATTTCTGTAGCTACAGATAAACCCTCTAGGATGCTTCCTTCTACCACCCTTCTCCATCAGGCAAAAAGAGTAGAACCCTTGAGAGACTGAGAAAAGAAGGTCTGTACTGCGGTCACCTTGGCTTTCAGGGCCATCAATTATCAGACATGTATGACCAAGTACTCCTTAGAGCTTTTGTTTCAGACATCAAACGCCATTTCAGATCTTCCAGATTCTGAAGGTAAAGCCTTGCCCCCCCCCCTTCTTGGGAGTTTCCTCCCAAGTGGCAAGGCACTCCATTAAATGCAGTGGAGGCTTGTGCTAGGGCAGCTGCTACTGGTTCAGTTCTCAGAAGATTTTCCTGGCTTAGGTTACAGCCCCTCCAGGATGGCTTCAAATCTAAATTAATGGATGCACCAGTTGGATTATTCAGCCTTATTTGGTCTGTCAGCAGCTTCCCTCTAAGTGCAGTGCACATTCCCTCCAACTGGAGCCTAGTGGCAGACTCCCTGAGCAGGTCCTTGACTTAGTCCCACGAATGGATACTTCACATGGATGTGTTCCTGGACATAGTCCACCAATGGGGTATTCCTCAAATAGATTTTTTCTTCCCCCCTGAACAGATAACTTCCAAAATTTTGTGCCAGAATCCAAGTCCTCTGGTTTGTAAACTAGATGGCCTCTCCTTCTCTTGGAAGGGGATGTTTCTGTATACATTCCCTCCCCTTCCTCTAATCACAAAGGTCCTGTTCAAGATTCGACAGAGCAACCGAAAGTCTTGCTGGTGACTCTTTTGGTAAAGCCAGCACTGATTTCCCCTTCTGCATTTAGCAAGGGCCGTCACCACAAGTTACCCTAAAGAGTGGACCTTCTCACACAAAACAAAGGATTTCTGATATAGCCACACCTATCGGTTCTGCAGCTGACATTGTGAGTGATATTTGAATTCCTTTCAGACACCTGTTCTCTGAGGGCATGCTCAAGGTTTTGCAGGAGGCCAGAAAACCCAATACTAAAAAGTCTTGCGTTTCCAAATGGAAAAGATTTTCACTCTGGTGTCTGTCTTAAGGACAAAGACCCACTGACAGTGGGAATCCCAGTGGTTGTCTTATTTGTGTGAATTGCTCTTTGCTGGCTTGGCTTTATTCTTCTATCAAAGCACATAAGTCCGCTATGTCTGCTTGTGTCTGCCTTTATCTCGCCTTCTAGCATCCATATTTGAGGTGAAAATATTTTTTAAGGGTGTCCTTCACATTAAGCCTCCCAGGAAACCTATTCCTCCTCCTTGGGGCCTTAGTTTTGTTTTAGAAAAATCGACCCTGACCTCTTTTGAGCCCACATCTTTAGCCTGTCAAACATTTTTCTTCGAAAACTGTTTGTTTTATTAGTCGCTTTGACTTCAGCTAGAAAGGTGTCAGAGCTGCAAGCTCTTATGGCTTCACCCACGCTACTTGGTATTTTATAAGGACTGGGTATCCCTGAGAACAGATCCTACTTTTATGCCAAAAGTGGCTAATGAGTTATCCCTTAACCAATCCATTCAGTTACCCACCTTCTTCCTTCTCCCGAAAACCACAGTGAGAAGATGTTGCATTACTTAGATGTACATAGACAACTTAGCTTTAGTCTTGTATAGATGAAATCTGTCAGGAAATCTGATCAGCTGTTTGTGAACTTTAATCCCAGGGCTCTGGATTTCCCCATTTTCAAGCAGACATTTTCTTGGATTTCTATGACTATTTCCCTTTGTTACATGCTCCATAGAAAGAGCTTCTCTTCACCAGTGAAGGCCCATTCTACCAGAGCTGTGGCTTCCTCTAAGGTTGTCTTCAAGGGCTTCGATAACAGTGCCATCCTTGAAGCAGCCACCTTGTCTTCTATTCATACCTTTACCAAACGTTGCAAACTGGATGGCTTCTCCAGATCCATAGTCGGATTTGCTAAAGCCATTTTACATGGCTTCATTGAGAGCTCCTCTACTCCTCCTTCCTCCCTTCCTTCTTGAGCTTTGGCACTCTCCCTCAGGTTATGACTACTGCAGCAAATGAATAGAAGGACATAGAATAGTTGTGTAAAATCTTACCATAACCATAGATGTCCTTCTCTTCACTGCTGCAGTATTCTATCCCTCCCTCCTTTCCCCTGGTCTGTTTTACTTGGATGTACTGACCATACAAATCCTTAGCCTGGCATTCCTCCTGGGCCATTCAGTTTTGAGGATGGTACGTGCATATGTTGCTTTTATGGCCTATGTCCACCTGCAGCCTATGTGCTACGTACTGCATACCCTTGAGTAGTATAAGACTTTTGTATACTGGACAATGTCTGGTTGCCTGCTGGCAGACATCCCTCAGGTTATGAATACAGCAACAGTGAAGAGAAGAACATCTGTGGATATGGTAAGATTTTACACACCTGTTCTTTCTTGACGTGAAAGACTGTCTTTTTTGTAGCAGGTATTCTGCAAAGAGAATTTCAGAGTTACAGACTGTCTCATGCAAATTATCACATTGTTTTGTCCTATAAAGACAGAGTCTTCCTAAACCAAATCTTTCCCAAAGATAGTATCTGAATCTGGCATAAATCAATCTGTTAATCTACCTGTTTTCTTTCCAAAGTTTTCCAGCAAATGAACAAACACATTGTACTTGCTTGATGTTCATAGACTGCTTAGATTCTGCCTGCATTGAACTGAAGACTTCAGGATATCTGACCCTTTGTTTGTTGCATTAGCCAGGGTAAAACTGGAACGTAATGTCTCTAAGGTCAAGTCTCTCAAAATGTCTTTCAGACTGTACTACATTTGCTTAAAACAAGTCAGTGTTATCCTTAACCAGAAAACCAGCTCATGCAGGGCTGTACATGGCATGCAGACAACTGTTTGAATGTGGTTTGTCTGAATGATAATATTCAAATACATTTTTTTGAAAGCCTTTAGCTAACTTTGGTTCTGTGCTTTTTCCCACTATCGTGAAACTATTGAGTTGGTATATATGTCAAGGGGGGATACAGGAGATTAAGAAAGAAAGCTTGTTTTCATATTCATTGAAAATGGCTTTCAGTGAAATTGAGTATTTGCATTTGAAGACTTTTCCTTTGAACTGTCATCATGAATCCAAAGAAACATGGTCTGTGCTGACAGATTCTGTGATACAACAAGTAAAAATTTCCAGGATTTCAAGCTGCATGTTTGATATGGTAGGTCTGCAGTCTATACCTTTCTCTCTCGCTCAACATTCCACTCCATGTACTCATCTTTGTAGTGGCTTTTACTGTGAACACATCTGCCCTAGGATGGGAGTGAGCACTGTCAAGAGCAGTGTATCCAGATGTATGGTCTTTGAAAGCATCCAATTTGGCCATCAGTATACTTACAATGAAAGCACATGCTCATGTGGTTCATTGCTGCTGTGATTGCAGTGTGGAAGTCTGCTGCAGGTTGAGTTCTGCATTCGTCCGGATGTTTAGAGCCAAGCAGCTTTTATCTGTATGCTGGCTGATGTCACCTTTACCTTCAACATCTCTGTGCACCTTCTGTAAGAGCTGACCTACAGCCAGCAGTCTTCATTTCTTTCTTGCCATGTATTTTTGTATATTGAACAAGGAGCCTCATGACTCCATTGGGAAGGCAGTGACTCTGAGTCAATAATTACATTGAATAAATATCCCCATCGGGAACTCTCTTTTTATGTATTCTGTTAGACACCCCAAAAGTGCAGCACTTCTTTTACTGGCTGCTGCTTTTTATTAGGGAACAGGCATCTGTTGGACGTTGTTCCTTATATGGAGATAACAGTGCATGCCATCAAAGAAAGGCAAGTCTGTCTTTAAGTGACAAATATTCTTTAAGAACAGACACAATAAGAGTGTCTGTTCTTAAGGACAGACTCATAAGTGTCTGCACTGCCTAGGGTTGGAGCACAATACAAGTACTTGTGAGGTTTGCCAGGAATGTAGGTACAAGACGTTAAGCATGAAGAAACTCCAGCTAGGCCAAGACTTGTGGTCCTGTACCCAAAGTCTGTTGTGTCCTTGGACCATAACCAGATGGATGTCTTCTGCAAGAGAAAAGAGTAAGTAGAAGTGGACCGAGGCCCGAGAGTTAACTGACTTTGCTGGGCCTTCCAGGTCTGAGGATGGTAGTTCTGTGGAGGTGCTTTATTTTTTTTCCTAGTTTGTTAGAGACCTCTGGTGGTGCCCTTTGGAAACTGTAACTCCTTCTTTGGAAAGCATGTCTCATCAGACCAAAATGCTTTTAGACATCACTGGAGAGGATGAATTGTCCACCCAGGAGCAAGACCTTTTGATTAAGCAAGGGGAAGGCCGTTTGTAGTTTGTTGTGGTCCAGGACATTCACACAGCTAAGTGGAATTCAGAAGGTAGAGATGTTTCACCCCTAGGTTACAAAGCTTCTGAAGACCGCTTGATCTAAGATCCCCTGTGAGGCTCTGACCTCTATGAAGTAAAAGCTGCCTTTGGCAAAAATTGCTGACAGAGCAGCAGGATCCAGTGTAATAGTATATGGGTGCTTCTTGTTGTGCTAGACTGAATTTTCTGAGGACACCAGGACAGCTTTTTTAGATTAAAATTTCTGAAGGCCTTTTGTCTTCAAACTTGAAGTCTCACAGCATCTTAAAAATATGAAAGAGGAAGGTCAGACCCTGTCTGCTCATAGCTGTAATAGTCTGCAGAGAAGCAAATGTCAAATGAGGTTTTAGGTGTGATCTGCAGTGACAGGAACCTGCTAGGAGTCCTCTCAGTTAGAAGGGGAATGATGATCAGAGGTTATGCCTGCTCCTAATATCTTGGCTTTTTTTTTTTGCCAAGCAGTCCCATTTGTCAGAAATAGAGACTAAGAAAGAAAGTCTTAAAATTAATTCAAAATAAGCCATCATTGGGACCCCACCAGACCAGAGACATCTTGGAATGTTATCCAGACTCTTTTTGGTGCTAAAGATAACAAAAGATTTTGAGCCCATTCTACTTCTTTGTGTTTTTAATGTATTTCTCTTAAAGTCTTTCAGGAAAAGACAGAATGTGATCTTTGGAACTCCAGGTTGTCTGCATCCATCTTCTAAACTGTTGGGTTACAACCTTACATCAGTCACCACACTCTGAGTGATCAGGAAGTTCATGATAGCATTTTTATTTTCTGCTTCACTTCATGTGCTTCTGAATTGAAGCTTTTCCCTGGGCAGCCATTCTTTTGAGCTTCCAACTCTGCAGTGGTACCCCAGTTTAACTCGTACCGTGAATGTGCATCTGTTCTCAGATAGCCCTACCCAGAGGATAGCCTCCAGTTCCTCTGGGTGTGTTCATTGGATTCTTTCTACATTACACCTCTTAGTGGGATGATTGTTAGGTGAGGGGGGTTGTCTTATTGCAGTGGTGTTATTTGTGTAAGCATTGCATTCCTCTGAAACACTTGACCTATTTCACTGGTAGGGGGATATACAGTGATGCTGTGAGTGGATTGCCCATATCTACACAAAGACATGTCCCTCTCTTGTCTGCCCCATTTCCAAAGAAATGTTTCTCATGGCCCCAGTATCTCTGGCAGGCCTCATGAAGCAGCACTGCTGTCCTTCCAGGGAGGGTATCTAAGGTGGTGCTTCATCATTTCTATTCCATCCTTTCCAGATCCAGAAGGTGGCTGAGCTGTTCTAACTTGGGTGGTATGGGTCATAAATAGGATTTTAGCCAGTTCCATTGGTATACAGGTGTAAATGCATATCAATAGATCCAATGCTCTCTTCCATTCGTTCAGCAGATGGGTTACTGGATCTGACTAGGATCTTAGTTCAGCCACACTCAAGCTTTGGATTCAATGCTCAGGCTACTCTCCTTACACATAATTCCCTCTAGATAGTAAATTCCCACAGATCTTGTTTGCATCTTTGCATAGAGCATGATCCCGTGACTCTGTGCTTGGTAGATAGCTAGCTTCCTTTTTTGCCATACTTTTTTTCCTAGTTTAATACTCATAATGATTTTTATTAGCTGTTCATCTCCCTACCTCCCTTCTCTGAGAGATATATATATTGGCCTTTTTGTGCCTGTTGACCATTTTTCCCATCTGGGTTCGATCAAATTGTAATTTGCTCTTTCATGTAAAGTTTCTAACTTTAGCTAGGCTTGTTTTTTTTTTGTGGGAAGAACTAGATCTTTCCACAGAGATGACCAATTGTTTATATCCTTTGCTTAATCAAGGTAGGGTGAAGTATTTCAGTTCTCCTTAGGAGATGGGTTTGGTAACTGTATTGAGTTGTCACAGTAAACATGGGAAGCTTCTTCCTTTAACCTAATGAGCTTAATCAACTAGCTAAATAACTACTTTTACTTTTTTTTGGTAATGCTACTGTAAGTGGTATCGTCACAGCTTCAACTTGGTGGTCTTTGAACACTTTGTAAGGTATTTTATGTGGGGCATTATTATTGGGTCCAAGTTTTCTTCCAGGAGCTACTGCTGTCTGTTGTGCATTCCTTTAATATTGGCCACCCAGGAAGATTTTCTTGGGAAATCTGCCTTAAAGGTTCCAGTGATACTATCACAATGAATCTGCAAGAATGTGCCAGCTTTGGTAACAGAGGGATAAAGCCCTGTCATTGTCATAAGCAACTCAAGTTCATTTTGGTGCTTGAGTGCTTGACAGAGCTGGCAGATAAGGCTGGATGACATGTCTGTTCTTGGGGAGGGGAGGACAAGGTAGAGTGGGATGCACACTGCTGCATTACTCTTGAAAGAGAGAGTGCACATGTACGTTGTGTGTGTGTGGGGGTGGACTGGCTTTAGGGTCACCAAGCCACCACTTGATAGCCTTTTGTAATGAGCATTCAGCAGTATGCGCTTGCAAAGGAAAGGCATTGTGGGCCCCCTGAGATGATTCAAGCAGCACACTCCCTTCATCTAGCAGCAGGGTTAGACTATATTAAAAAAATAAATAAATAACCCTTATAGTTGGAATGCTTGCAAGGACACAGATGTACCCTCACAGCTGCCTGTATGATGGCCACCTTTTAACATTTCATGCCCCAGCACTGAGCAAGCATTACTAGTAGAACAAATGGCTATGTCTGCCTGGGGAGAGGCTTTTTTCTGTAGGCATGGGGGTAAAAAATATAAACATCTTTAAGCAGGCACATCTTTCATGATATACCAGCCTTCTATCCCTCATTTTTGGTAGTCTTTTTTTTCCTGGTACTCTGCTTTCTGCTTTCCTTGTCTTTTCTTCCCTCTGCTCAGTGCTCTTCCCTGAAAAGCTAGTGAGTGATAGATGTGAGATGCATTGTAAGGCATGGTGCGTGGTTCTTGTGCTGCAGCATTAATCCTATAGGGCTTTCTTCTTTTAAGAGCTTTAAGTTTAGAAAGTACATATGTTGTGTAACATGTTGTAGTGGAATTGCCTGTTTAACAGTGTACTAAGTTTTGCAGAGCAAAATGATTAATTAGACCATGTGTTACTTGGCCTTGCTTTGCTGCTCAGTTGCATAAAATCGTTGAGCACTGGTATTATAATACCACATTTCATTCCCACATGTGTTCGTGCTGAATGTGCCATATATTATTGATATGTTAGATAATTGGAACTCTGAGAACAGTGCATTTGTTGTCATAGTTCCTTTTTGATGCACTTGGAGGGTAAACCAGAGGTGCTGACTGCAATGGCTGGGAACAGATGAACTGCCCACTGTCAATTTAGGGACAAACTGATCTTTACCTCTGATTGCTGTGTATGACAGGATGTAGAGATTTAATTTAATGTGTGAACTCTGCTTCATGTGTCAGAACTAATGAATAAATTGATTGGATAGCTTCATCTAGTAGGATTTCTTAAAGATAAATATGTAGTTCAGCTCATGAAATATTTAATTTTTAGTTGTTGAATATGTAATCTTTGCTAAACTTCCATTCACAAAGCATTCAAGGACAGAATTCCATGGGCATGCAACTTGAAGAGGTTATCCTTGTGAGCTTACTTGTGACTTTACTGTTCAAAAGTTCCCAAGATAAACTCTGGAGAAGTATTATTTATTTTTGTCAGACACTTTGTGCAGCCTTTGTAAGTTTGCCTGCATGTGTATAAACATACATCTTTGAGAGCACAGAATAAAAGTACATCTCCTTCACAAAGTTTTAGACAGGAGAAGTGAATTTGTCTTTTACTTAACTCCTTTACGTTCATTTTGTTTGTAGATTGAAGCTGGACAGTACTGTACATTTGTCATTTCTGCTGATGGGTCTGTCAGAGCCTGTGGGAAAGGAAGTTATGGCAGACTTGGACTCGGAGACTCCAATAATCAGTCAACTTTGAAGAAATTGACTTTTGAACCTCATAGAGCCATTAAAAAAGTGTCCTCTTCAAAAGGGTCTGATGGTCATACCCTAGCTTTTACTACAGAAGGTGAAGTGTTCAGCTGGGGTGATGGTGACTATGGAAAGCTTGGACATGGAAACAGCTCAACACAGAAGTATCCCAAACTGATACAAGGCCCTCTTCAGGGAAAGGTGTGTTTACACATTTCTGTTAATTTTGACTTTTGGGCTTGGATGTTGCAGGAGGAAAACAGTTCTGTGTTTTACATTCTCTAATTTCACACGTGATTATAGTTTTTCTTCTTGGTATATCTAAAATATTTGGGTTGATATGTATAGGCACTGTGTACTGGGAAAATGTCGTAGTACTCGAAGTTCAACAAAAGAAAAACAATCTTAAACTGTTGTGAAATTGAGGAGTGATTCTTTATCTTTGATAATCCTAGGTGTTCTAGATGTTAGAATTCGCTGCTCTTTGTAGTAGCTTGCATTTCATTTCCAGTTGGGTTCTTTCTGTGGTCATTGTATCAGATATTAATTTCCTCTGTCTTTCACCTGGAAATGGGTATATTACATCCTTGTTGATTGACATGTGTAAACATGCAGCCACTGACTCTGGGTCTTAATTTGAAAGATCTCTGCCAAAGTCCTTCCTTTCTTATCCTGTATGGCTGTTCAAAACGGACATTGTACATTTGCAAGCAAAGGTATGCATATTCAGATGTTTAGTAATGTTTCCTGAGGTGATGGTACTCTCTGTAAAATGTCTTTAACTGAGCTACTAAGTAGTACTGTACATTTCTCAGAGTTATCAGTATTTTAGTACATTTTTGTGTCATGTAATGCAGTATGGATGCTAAAGAATTATAAATATTTTGCAACTGAGTTTTAAACATTTAAATTCTTTATTCGTTGCAATTAGTGAACAACATGCACAGCTGTTTGAAAGAATGTGTGAAGTAAAGTATGTTGTTTTTTTCTGTGATAAAAGCTTTTAATGTTAAGTAACACTGTTCCTTTCTCTATCACTTAAAGATTAGAACCTTTAGCAACTCATTGCCAATTGCAGTTAATTTTCTTTAGAGGTAAAGATTTCTTTAGTGGTTGTTTTGAATGCTGAATCCTTTGAGCTATGTTGAGCAAGACAGACTTTTCCAGAATTTTCCTACCAAGATCGGGCACTGTAAAGAAGAATTTTCAGTGGATCAGAGTGCTATATGTACTCTTTCTGTTGTCCTTGTTGCTGGACTGTAAGTAGAAGAGGGGTAGGACAGTCCTCCATTTCCTTTCCACTGGCTGTCATTTAGCACTGGCTGTAGTTATAAAAGCTAAGATCTGATGATGTCCTTCAAGGATGCATCTGCAGTCGTAACATATGGGTTGTCCTGCCTCAGGCAGCCCTTCGGTTGGCCGGATTCCAAAGTCTGGGTCCGGCCTCGGCTGATGTCGCACTTTCCCCGACGTCATAGCTACTGGGGTATAAAGGCGTCAGCCGACACCATTTTCCCCAGTCTTTCTTGCCGCGCGGTGCCCGAAGCAGAAGCTGTTCGCAAGTGCCGGTCGGTCAGATCCAGAGATTTCAGCTACCGAATACTTCGAAAAAAGCTAAGTACCCCGTTGGGGACTCTTTCTTGCCTCAGCCGATGTCAGACAAAGTAAATAATTGTTTAACTTGTGGGAAACAAATACCTCATAAGGATTTCCATTCTTACTGCCTTCCCTGCTTAGGCCCAGACCACGACGTATCAGCTTGTTTAGCCTGTGCCTCCTTCAACCGACGGACTCTTAGACGTCGGTCGGAGTTTGCAGAAGAATTTTTCGGTTCCGCTTTTGCATATAAAATGCCGTCGGAGACTCCGACTTCGCATTTGGCCAAAAAACGCAGGGAAAGGGACCGACACTCGCGGCCCGCGGTTTCAGCTGAAACGACGGCTAGGCCTACCGCGAGTGTCTCTGTTTCGGCTGAAACCGAGCCCTCGGTTCTTCCTACGACAGAAACCTTAACTCCGACAACCGAGGCCACTGAGGCCCCGGCCGAGTCGGCTTCAGAAATCCCTATCGAAGCTAGCGCTCAAGATTTGTCCGACACCATTCCATTGGACATATCTACACCTGCACGTGGGGCAGCTAGGCCCCCAGCTTCTATGTCTATTAAGGCCTTCTCCAGGGCTAAAGCTGCCAAACTTTCAAAAGCTTTACCTGCCAAATCTACTTCTCAGAGGCCTTCCTCTAGTTCTCAGATTCTCAGTCTTGCTGAGGACCTGATATCCTTGATTAGAGGCTCCCAACCTCACCCAGACAGGGCCTCCCAACCATCACCAGACAAAAGGCCTAGGACTGAACCCTCTGAACCTGTCTCCTCTGATTACTCCACGGATGGATCTGATTTGTCAGACCATCAAGAAGGGGCCTATTCTCCTTTCGAGGATTCAGATGCTGAAGATTCTATCCCTTCTGCCTCCCCTCCTGAAGAATTTTCCTTTGGGGAGACCTTGCACTCTGAGGGAACACTTTCAATGGCAGGGTCAGGATTTTTCTGATTCGAGAAAAAGGCTAAGGACTTTTTTACATTTGCCCCAACATAGGCCCTTAGCCATACCACCAGTGCTAACTGTAATTGATGATGTGTATAATGATGATGTCCTTCAAGGATGCATCTGCAGTCATAACAAATGGGTTGTCCTGTCGTCAGGCAGCCCTTCGGTCGGCCGGATTCCAAAGTCTGGGTCCGGCTTCGGCTGATGTCGCACTTCACCCGACGTCATCTCTGCTGGTCTTCGAGTATAAAGGCATCAGCCGACGCCATTTTCCTCAGTCTTTCTTGCCACGTGGCGCCCGAAGCAGAAGCTGTTCGCAAGTGCCGGTCGGTCAGATCCAGAGATTACTACTACCGAATACTACTTCGAAGACTTCTAAAAGCTAAGTACCCCGTTGGGGACTCTTTCTTGCCTCAGCCGATGTCAGAAAAAGTAAATAACTGTTTAACTTGTGGGAAACAAATACCTCATAAAGATTTCCACTCTTACTGCCTACCTTGTTTAGGCCCAGACCACGACGTAGCAGCCTGTTTAGCCTGTGCTTCCTTCAACCGACGAACGCTTAGGTGTCGGTCGGAGTTTGCTGAACAGTTTTTCGGCTCAGATTTTGCGTACATTATGCCGTTGGATCCTCCGACTACCCAAATTGTTAAAAAACGCAAAGAAAAAGACCGACACTCGTGGTCCGCAGTTTCGGCCGAAACCACGGTTAAGCAAGCCGCGAGTGTCTCGGTTTCGTCCGAAACCGAGAAAACGGGTCAATCTTCAGCCGAATCCATGACTACTACTGAGGCTCCTGCTACCTTAGTTGAATCGGCCTCTGAAGTTTTGCCTACTACTGTGGTTCCTAGTGAATTATCAGACACCATCCCTTTGGATGTCTCTACCCCAGCACTTGGTGCTGCTAGGCCTCCTGCAGCCATGTCTATAAAGGCCTTTGCCAGGGCTAAAGCAGCCAAAACTGTTAAATCAGTGCCTGTTAAGGCCCCCTCACACAGGCCCACTTCTAGTTCACAAATGCTTACTCTGGCAGAGGATTTAATCTCCTTAATTAGGGGATCCCAATCTCACCCAGACAGGGCCTCTCAGCCTCCAGAAAAGAGATCTAGAGCAGAGCCCCCCGAGCCAGTGTCCTCTGATGATTCTTCGGATGACTCAGACATTACAGATCAGCCAGAGGCTCCTTTTCTACTTATGAAGATTCCGATGCTGAAGAATCCATTCCATCTGCCTCTCCACCAGAGGAATTTTCCTTTGGGGAAACATTACATGCCATGAGAGAACAATTCCAATGGCAGGGACAAGATTTCTCAGATTCAAGAAAAAGGCTTAGGACTTTTCTGCACTTACCACAACATAGGCCCTTAGCTATACCTCCAGTTCTGCCTGTTGTGGATGATGCATTTAATGATGTTTGCACTGCTCCTGATACTTTACCTCCAGCCCCTGCCAAACCAGATAGATGTTACAGGGTGCCAGACACTCATCACCACCTATACAAGGCCCCACTTGCAGATCCTGAGACTATATCCCAGGGGCCTAAGGCAGTAGCTTCGACCTCAGCAAAAAACCCTCTCCCTTCTGAAAGGGAATCCAGGTCCTTAGAGAGATGGGGGAAAAAAGTTTACACCTCTTCTACTCTCTCAGCTAGAGCTTTAAACTGTCAGTTTCACATGATCCAATACCAAGAGTTTATGCTTGATCAGTTAACTAAGAAGCTGTCCTCTGATGACTCCTTAGATAAGAAATATGTTTTAGAAATGGTGAATAACATTCAGCAGGTTAGTAACCATTCTTTAAAATGTGGCTATGATGCACTGGAGGCTTCATTTAGATCAGCCATGACTGGCACAGTGATAAGAAGGCATGCATGATTGAAAGAACAGGTCTTGCCGGATCATGTTAAAGCAAAGCTGTTAGATGCTCCTATGGATAAGGCCAGTCTATTTGGTACCCCTGCTCAGCAAGTAATGAAGAAAATGGAAGAGAAGGCAAAATCTGTACAAACAGTCAAGGATTTCTTACAGGTTCAGCCCCCAAGGTTTAGCAGGAACTGGCCTGCCAAAAATTGGTCCTTTCCAGACTCCTCAAAATCTCAAAGAGGCAGGAATAGACGCTCTAGAGGCAGAAATCAATCCAGAGGAGGTGCCTATAGAGGACGCCAGTGGCAAGGCAATAACCAGCGAGGCACAGACACAACCACTGCCACTGCAACAGGACAATCACAGTGACTTGGCTCTGACACCGCCTACCAGGGAGCAAATAGCAGCACCTGTAGGCGGAAAGTTAGCCTTATTTTCGAAAAATTGGCACTATATCACAAAAGACAAGTGGATTTTGCAAACCATAGACCAAGGCTACAGGTTCCACTTCCACACCTTACCAGTAAAAAGAGGAATGCCAAACCTACCTCCAAATCAAAAAACAGAAGCTCTAAAGCAGATAGCTCAATTAACAAAGATGAGAGCTGTGGAAAGAGTACCAATAACACAACAGGGCCAAGGATTCTACTCCAGACTCTTCCTAGTACCAAGAAAAGAGAAAAGTTGGAGACCTATTCTCAACCTGTCCGTCTTAAACACATACATCATTGTCCCAAAATTCAAAATGCTGACCCTACAGCAACTTCTTCCCATGCTGGGCAAGGAGTGTTGGCTGGTAACTCTAGATCTCAAGGAGGCATACCTGCACGTCCCCATATGACCAAATTGCAGAAAATACCTCAGATTTCTTGCAGGATCAGAGCATTATCAATTCTCAGCATTGCCCTTTGGCTTATCTACTGCACCCAGAGTATTCACAAAATGCCTGGCATCAGTGATCGCTCATTGCAGGCTACAGGGAATCCAAATTTATCCATACCTGGACGACTGCCTGTTACAAGCGGACAACAAAAGCAAGCTGACAACAGATTTACAAAGGGTCATTTGCTTACTACAAGCCCTGGGATACACAGTCAATTTAAAAAAGTCAAGACTGATACCATCCCAGACAAGAACATTCTTGGGTGCGGAATTGGACACAGTAAAACAAATGGCATTCCTAACTGCAGAAAAACAAGAACAACTCCTCTTTACTTCTTGGCATTAACAAAGCAGAACAAACTAACAGCAAGAAAAGTACTGCAGGCCTTGGGCTTCATGGCATCATGCATAATCCTGGTCGCCCATGCCAGACTGCATATGAGAAAGCTACAGTGGTACCTAAAGAATTTATGGTCTCAACACAGGCACAGCTTAGAAACCGAAATCCCACTAATCCCATGCCTGAAACAAGAGTTCCTATGGTGGGCTCAAGCATGCCAGTCAAACCCAGGCTTACCCTTCCACAACTTTCAAGCAAACCAAACCATCACAACGGACGCCTCAGACCTAGGCTGGGGGGGGCGCACATGTTGGACAAGTGCATACAAGGATTGTGGACTCCAGACCAGCTGCACCTGCACATAAACCAAAAAGAAATGCTGGCAGTAAAACTAGCAATCCAGAAATTCAGACCATTCCTCAAAGAAGGCCATTTAATGATAAGGACAGACAACACCACAGTCATGTGGTACATCAACAAACAGGGAGGCACTCATTCATACCCCCTATGCAGAATGACTCTGGACCTTTGGAATATGGCTCTGAGCTACAACATCCAGTTACAGGCAATATTTGTGCCGGGAAAGAAAACACCCTAGCAGACATGTTAAGCAGAACCACCTCGGATGCTCACGAATGGATGCTACACCCGGACATCTTCAAGGCCATCACAAAGAAATGGGGAATGCCACAAATAGACCTATTCGCATCCCCACTCAATCACCAGCTCAAAAAATTCTGCACAAGGACATGCCACCCACTTCCATGGAAGGTGGACTCTCTATCCTTCAGTTGGAAAGGCCTGACAGCATATGCATTTCCACCTCTTCCTTTGATGCACAAGGTACTACTGAAAATCAAAGAGGAACGTCCAAGGATAATTCTGATAGCTCCGAATTGGCCAAGACAACACTGGTATCCCTTGCTGAGGAGCATGTCTCAGGGGAGAATGTGGTCAATACCCCTGATGCCTTTGATGTTAACTCAGAACAGCTACAACATCATGCACCCAAACCTAAAAACCTTGCAACTGACTGCCGGGAACATCACATAACAGCAACTAACCCAGACTTATCCCAAAGGGTTAAAGACATTATCCTTGAAGCCCGCAGACCTTCAACAAGAAGGAACTATGCAGGAAAATGGAAAAAGTTTGTCATTTGGAGTACTGAAAGAGGAAAAGATGTGTCGAATATAGATATTGCTAACATCCTGGAGTACTTGGCAGAGCTTCTACATACGGGCCTGTCCTATTCCTCCATCAAGATACATGCATCAGCTATTTCCGCAGAATACAGCTTCGATCCACCTGTCTTTTCGCATCCTCTAATCAGGCAATTCCTCAGAGGGATCAAGAATGTAAAACCTCCTAGGAAACCACCATTACCAGCATGGGATTTGAACTTTGTGCTAGAAAAATTGACACTCCCTCCATTTGAACCAGCAGCAACAGCAGATCTTCAACACCTATCATGGAAAACTGCTTTCCTACTGGCAATTACTTCAGCAAGGAGGGTTTCGGAGCTACAGACCCTAATGGCAGTACAACCCTTCCTAATCTTCCATCAAGATAGTGTCCATGAGAACTAATCCTACATTTATGCCTAAGGTGGTATCCAGAGTGTCTTTAAACCAGGCAATCCACCTACCTACCTTCTTTCCCAATCCACAGAACAGGGGGGAAAGGCTGCTGCATACCTTGGATGTACATAGACAGTTACGCTACTACCTGGACAGAACCAAAAGTAACAGAAAAACTGACCAGCTTTTAGTAGCCTATGCAACAGGAAGGGAAGGAAAAGCAATTTCCAAACAGACAATCTCCAAATGGATAGGAAATTGCATAAGATTCTGTTACTCCTACCATGGAAGACCAGTTCCACAGAACATAAGACCTCATTCTACAAGGGCTACAGCCACTACCACAGCTTTCTTACGAGGAGTGGCAACCAAGGACATTATTGAGGGCTACTTGGACCTCCGTGCATACATTTGCCAAGCATTATAATTTACCTCTATACTCTAGATCCCGAGCAGGGTTTGCCACTGCTGTATTGCAAGGGATCCTAACTACACCATAATTCTTCTTCCTCCTCCCTAGTTTGGCTATGGTATTCTACCCATTTGTTATGACTGCAGATGCATCCCTGAAGGACATAGTACAGTTTTGTACCTACCATAAATGTAGATGTCCGAACAGGATAGCATCTGCAGTCAGGATTACCCACCCTCCTTCCCTCTGTGGTACTCCTAGGTATTTACCCTCCTAATAGCTAGCTGGGGAGTCTTTTATGGTGTATTTGTTTGTATATATGTACATACATGCTTATTTTTGTGTTTGCCTTCTACTATTTTGGAAACATTGGCATTTATCCAAAATTTAGCTTTCCTAGAGGGCAACTGGCATCTGGGGCAAGAAACACTGAGGAAAATGGCGTCGGCTGATGCCTTTATACCCAAAGACCAGCAGAGATGACGTCGGGTGAAGTGCGACATCAGCCGAAGCCGGACCCAGACTTTGGAATCCGGCCGACCGAAGGGCTGCCTGACGACAGGACAACCCATTTGATGTTCTTCGTTTTCCATTGCTGCAGTCCTTACTATTGGGTATAGTCCGCATCCAGTCGGCCCGAATACCAGAGTATAAGGCTGACGTCGGTCAGGCGCATTAGACTGACGCCAGTACGTCAGGGTACTAATGCGCATGACCGCGTCATATCCTCAGTCTTTTCGTGGTCCGATGCAGAAGCAGTTTTGGTGCAGGTTGTGAAATATTTCGAAGCGGAGTTTCAGACCGAATCAGAGTTGGCTAAGTACCCGTTGGGGAACATTTTGGTTTTTTTGCCTCAGTATTTAACCGGATGTCAGAAAAAGTGAATAACTGTATTTCTTGGGGGAAACAAATACCTCATAGGGTTTACCATACATTGTGTATACCTTGTTTAGGCCTGAGCACGGCGTTGTTGGTTGCCGCTCTTGTGCTAGGTTTAACAAACGCACTATTAAGAGGAGGTTAGACTGTGCCAGATTAGTGTTTGGGAAGCGTTGCAATTATAAAATGCCGCCGGATGCTCCGGCCCGAGAAGCGCAAACAAGGTTGATGACCGGCAGTCCCGGACGTCGGTTCTTTAGGGCTCAGTGGAGCCAGAGGTTTTGCCAGGAGTTTCTATGGAGTCTCAGGCAGAAACTTTACTGTTACAGGATGTACCTCTCAGGAGGCAGGCCAGGCTGAGGGGCTCTCAGGTAACTATTCTTCCTCTCTCCCAAAGTAGTTAGAGCCTCTCCTTCTGTTGCCAAAACTTCTTTTAGAGGTAGGCCAAGTTCAGCTTCAGTAGGGGCTTCTCCTAGCATTTCGGGTTCTGTACCTAAGAAACATATGCTTAAAATGGCAGAAGTTTGATTACTATGATTAGAGGTTCTATGGGCCCTCCTGATAAGAGGCCTAGGGTGGAACCAGAGTTTGACAGTTTTGAACAGGGTTCAGGGGCTTCTGAGTCTTATGAAGATTTGCAGGAGTATCCTCATTATTCTGATTCTGATGTGGATGATGCCACTCCTTGACTTCTCCTCCTGAGGATTTTTCATTTTCAGAGACTCTGCATTCCATGAGGGAGCACTTTAAATGGGAAGGCCAGGATTACTCTGATTCCAGGAAGAGGCTTAGGGAATTCTTGTTTTACCCCAGCATAGGCTCTTAGCTCTACCTGCTGTGTTGGATCTGGTGGAAGATGTTTTGCAGAGGCGTACCTTAACCCTGATTCTTTGCCTCCTGCTCCTGTTAAACGTGATAGGTACTATAGGGTGCCCGAAGCTCATAAGTATTTGTTTAAGAGTCCTAGACCCAGAAACTGTTTCTCAGGGCCTAAAGGTGTTAAGGCCTCTGTGGTTAAAATCCTGTTCCCACTGACAAAGAGGCAAGGGCTGGATAGGTGGGGTAAGAAAGTGTATACTTCTTCCATAGCCATGAGAGCGTTGAATTGTCAGTTTCACATGCTGAAATATCAAAATTATCTCCTTTCACAATTGAAATCTAAGGTGGATGCTTTGGCGGAAGGTATTGATTGTAAAGAATTGCTGGATTTAGTTTATGTGTCTGAACAAGTGGGCAAGCATTCTTTGCAATGTGGTTTTGATGCTGTGCAGGCCTCCTCGAGGGTGGCTGCCACTAGTTCTGTTCTTCGCAGGCATGCCTGGTTGAGGGATCAAAATTTGGCTGAGCATGTTAAGACAAGGATTTTGGATGCTCCTTTACAGTCTGATGTGTTGTTTGGTTCACCTGTGGAAGCAGTTTTAAAGAAAATGGAGGACAAAGCTAAGTCTATGCAAACTGTTAAAGATTTTTGCAGGTACAGCCACCAAGTTTAGTAGAAATTGGCCTGCTAAGGGGTGGACATGTCCTGCTTATGATTCCCAGTCTAGGGGTAGGTCTAGGCGTGGTAGGGGCAGGGCTCAAGGTTCTTTTGCCTAGAACAGGAGTTCACCTGCTCAGACTTCTGGTGAGGGCAGGGGTCAGTCCTTTAACAGACCCAATGACCTGCCTTTTCAGCTGCCAGTAGATTCTCGCCTGGCAGCCCCTTTGGGAGGACGACTGTCTCTTTTCAAAGAAAATTGAGATTTAATTACTCAAGACAGATGGGTGTTGGACATCATTCACCACGGTTACAGATTTTATTTCCATACAATGCCCCTTTCAAAGGCATGCCAGACGCTCCTCCTCCACAAAGAAAAGTGGCTCACAGGCAAGTTTCTCAGTTACTCCAAATGGGGCCATTCAGCCAGTCCCTGTATCAGAAAGGGGCCTAGGATTTTATTCGCATGTTCCTAGTACCAAAGAAGGGGAACACGTGGAGACCGATTTTGGATTTATCTCCTCAACACTTATCTGGACATTCCCAAGTTCAAAATGTTGACGTTACAACAGCTTCATTAACTGCTGGGCAAAGATCACTGGATGGTAACTTTAGATCTCAAGGAAGCTTACCTTCATGTGCCTATCAGGCTAAGTTACAGGAAGTATCTGCGGTTTCGAGCTGGAGATTCTCATTATCAGTTCTCTGCATTGCCCTTTGGCTTATCTACTGCGCCCAGAGTATTCACAAAGGTTCTGGCTCCAGTGATAGCTTACTTCAGGCTACAAGGAATTCAAATCTATCCTTATTTAGACGACTGCCTGATTCTGGCTCAAGAAAGGAAGACCTTCTACAGCATCTGGAATATGTTATAGCAGTGCTAAGATGCCTAGGGTATTCTGTCAACGAAATAAAGTCCAGTCTAGTACCCTCTCAAGACATGTGCTTTCTGGGTGTGAGACTGAATACAGCAGCCCAGATGGCCATTTTAACCCGCGACAAACAAAAGAGTCTATCACTTTACTTCCATCAACTATCTCATCAGTCCGTGCTGACTGCAAAGACAGTCCTTCAAGCATTAGGGTTCATGGCATCTTGTATTCTGGTGCTTCCCAATGCCAAACTGCATATGAGGAAGTTACAATGGTATCTCAAAAATGTATGGACACAGCACTGCCAGGATTTAGACACTGTCATTCAAATAATACCTTGCCTTCAAAGAGAATTTTGTGGTGGGCTCAGGAATGTCACCTAAACAAGGACTCTCTGTGACCCGGCCAGAGGCGAGTCAGATTTTAACGACAGATGCCTCGGACATTGCTTGGGGAGCTCATCTAAATGGAAAGTGGATCCAAGACAAGTGGCCTGCCAGACTACAGCATCTACATATCAACATGAAGGAGATGTTAGCAGTCCAGTTCGCATTACTGGCTTTCAAGGAGTTACTTCTTCAGGGCAGGTGTTGATTCTAACAGACAACACAACTGTCATGTGGTACATCAACAAACAAGGGGGAACACATTCTTATCCGCTATGCAGGCAAGCAATGATTTTATGGGAGACTGCGCTACGCTTGCACCTAACTCTTCAGGCAAGGTTTCTGCCAGGAGCACAGAACTCCTTAGCAGATGTGTTAAGCAGACAAATCATGGATCCCCACGGGTGGAAACTGGATCTTCATGTATTTCAGAAATTGACAGTGTCATGGGGAACCCCAGACATAGATCTGTTCGCTTCTCCTAAACCACCAGCTGCCACAGTTTTGCACAAAGGGTTTCATCACACAGCTTGGAAAGTGGATGCTCTGTCTTTCAGTTGGACAAACCTTCATGTGTATGCCTTTCCACCTCTGCCTCTTCTTCCAAAGGTACTGTTAAAGGTCAGACAGGACAGGCCAAGGATGATTTTGATAGCTCCAGATTGGCCTCGGCAACACTGGTACCCACTACTACGAGTCTGGTAAAGAAGCCTCCATGGCCTTTACCTTTGATTCCACATCTGTTATCCCAGAAGGACGGTCATCTGCTCAATGTCAAGCTTCACTCTCTTCATCTGACAGCCTGGCATATTCTGTGTTGAAACACAGCAGGTCTCAACTTCCTCAACAAGTTTTAAATGTGATTATGGAAGCTAGAAGACCTAGTACAAGGAAAGTGTACGAGAAAAATGGAAGAGATTTTTATTTTGGAGTAAAACAAAGAATTTGGAGATTTCTGAGCCTAATTTGAGTATGGCTCTTCAATATCTTACTGAGTTACTGGACAAGGGTCTGTCCTTCTCTTCCATTAAGATTCATGCTGCAGCAATCTCAGCTCACTATGATTGTGACCCACCATTGTTTTCGCATCCTTTGTTCAAGCAGTTTCTTAGAGGGCAAAGAATATAAGACCCCCACGTAGAGCTCCTACTCCTGCTTGGGATCTCAATTTTGTGTTGGAAAAACTTACTCTACAACCTTTTGAGCCGGCTACTGCTGAATTGAAATATTTGTCATGGAAGACTGCTTTTTGTTGGCTATTACTTCTGCAAGAAGGGTGTCTGAGTTGCAGGCCCTTATGGCAGTCGAGCCCTTTGATTTTCCATAAGGATAGGTATCATTTAATCCTTCCTTTATGCCTAAGGTGGTTTCTAGTGTGGCTTTAAACCAAACTATTCATTTGCCTACTTTTTATGCAGACCCCCAAAATAAAGGGGGAAAAGATTTTGCATACTTTAGATGTACACAGGCAATTGCGTTATTACTTAAGCAGGACTAAGGATTTTAGGCAGTCTCAGCAGTTGTTTGTTTCTTTGCTTTGAGTTGGGCAAGCCTGTGTCAAAACAAACTATTTCTAGGTGGATTGGCTTTTGCATTGCATTTTGTTATTCCCATCATGGCAAGGAGATTCCAGCTGGGATTAGGCCTCATTCCACTAGGGCTACTGCCACTTCAACACCATTCCTGGGTGGCAACTAAGGATATTTTGGAAGCAGCTACTTGGAGTTCAGTGCATACTTTCTCTAAGCATTATCACCTTCCTATCTACTCTAAGTCTAGGGCTGGTTTTGCCACAGCTGTTTTGCAAGGCATGTTGTCAGCTCCTGCTTCTTTATGATTTGCCAGCCTCCCTTACCTCTGCTTTGGGATTCTACCCAATAGTAAGGACTGCAGCAATGGAAAACGAAGAACATAGTACAGTTTTGTACCTACCATAAATGTAGATGTTCGAGGATTCCATTGCTGCAGTCCCTCCCTCCTTCCTCTGTGTTTAGGGGTGGTTGTATAGGTGAGTTTACATGCTTATATTTTTGTATATATTGTTCATGTTTTGGTGCAGGTATTTTGGGCTTTGTCTTTTTAGGGTCTGACATCTAAAGACTGAGGATATGGCGCGGTCATGCGCATTAGTACCTGGCGTACTGACGTCAGTCTAATGCGCCCTGACCGACGGCGCTTCATACTCTCTCTGGTATTGGCCGACTGGATGCGGACTATACCCAATAGTAAGGACTGCAGCAATGGAATCCTCGAACATCTACATTTATGGTAGGTACAAAACTGTACTTTATGACTGCAGATGCTATCCTGTTCGGACATCTACATTTATGGTAGGTACAAAACTGTACTTTAGTTCTGCACCTGATTCTCTTCCTCCGGCCCCTGCCAAACCTGACAGATATTACAGGGTCCCGGATTCTCCCTTCCACCTGTATAAAGCCCATGCTGCAGATCCAGAAACTATTTCACAGGGCCCAAAAGGTGTTGCAGCTGCCACTGCCAAAAATCCCCTACCCTCTGACAGAGAGTCTAGAGCATTAGAGAGATGGGGTAAAAAGGTTTATACATCTGCTACTCTTTTTGCCAGGGCTTTAAACTGTCAATTCCATATGATACAGTACCAAGAATATTTGTTAGATCAGCTGAATAAGAAGCTATCTTCTACTGAACCTTTAGACCGTAAATCCCTTCAGGATTTGGTACACAACTCTCAGCAGGTCAGTAATCATTTCTTAAAATGTGGCTATGATGCACTGGAGGCTTCATTTAGACCAGCTATGACTGGGGCAGTAATTCGTAGGCATGCCTGGCTAAAAGAGCAATCCCTGCCAGACCATGTCAAGGCTAAGCTCCTAGATGCTCCAATGGAGAAACAAAGTTTATTTGGCTCCCCTGCACAGGAGATTCTAAAGAAGGTGGAAGAAAAAGCTAAATCTGTACAAACAGTAAAGGAATTTCTACAGGTCCAACCTCGGAGGTTCAGCAGAAACTGGCCTTCCAAGAATTGGTCCTTTCCAGACACCTCCAGAGCACAGAGAGGCAGAAATAGATGCCCTCGAGGCAGAGGTCAATCCAAAGGTGCCTATAGGGGCCGTCAGTGGCAGCCTGCCAACCAGAGGAGTACTGCCACAGCTGCAACTACAACCACTAGCACAGGACAGACACAATGACTTGACTCTGATGGACATTGCAAACAATAGACAAAGGATACAGGTTTCACTTCCACACTTTACCAAAAAAGAGCGGAATGCCAAACCTACCACCAAATCAGAAGCCAGAGGCTTTAAGACAAATCAAAAATTTACTTCAGATGAAAGCGATAGAAAGAGTACCATCTATGGAACAAGGCTAAGGATTTTACTCCAGACTATTCCTTGTACCAAGAAAAGAAAACCAATGGAGGCCTATTCTCGACTTGTCCGCACTGAACACATTTCTCATTGTACCAAAATTGAAAATTCTGACCCTACAGCAACTTCTTCCCATGTTGGGCAAGGAGTCTTGACTGGTGACTCTAGATCTCAAGGAGGCATACCTGCACGTCCCTATCCGACCAGATTGCAGAAGACACCTCAGATTTCTTGCAGGATCAGAGCATTATCAATTCTCAGCATTGCCCTTTGGCTTATCTACTGCGCCCAGAGTATTCACGAAATGCCTGGCATCAGTAATTGCACATTGCAGACTTCAGGGAATTCAAATCTACCCATACCTGGACGACTGCCTAATACAAGCGGACAACAAGACAAAATTGATAAAGGATTTGGCCTATGTCATACACCTGCTACAGGCCTTGGGATACACAGTCAGCATCCAAAAGTCAAGACTAGTGCCATCCCAAAGGATAACCTTTTTGGGTGCAGATCTGGACACAATAACTCAGATGGCTTTTCTCACAGAAGAAAAATAAAAACAACTTCCAGATTATTTCATGACTTTGACAAGACAAACTCAGCTTACTGCAAGGAAAGTCCTGCAGGCCCTGGGTTTCATGGCATCCTGCATAATCTTGATCCCACATGCCAGGCTGCATATGAGAAAATTACAATGGTACCTAAGGAATGTATGGTCTCAACACAGACACAGTCTAGAAATCATGATAACAATCATTCCATGCCTTCAAAAGGAATTCCTGTGGTGGGCTCAGGCCTGCCAGTCCAACAGAGGGTTGCCTTTCACGAAACCAAAACCAAGGCAGACCATCACCACGGATGCCTCAGACCTAGGATGGGGAGCACACATGGAGGACAAATGTATCCAAGGCCTATGGTCTCAAGGACAGTTAAACTTGCACATAAACCAAAAGGAGATGCTGGCAGTGAAGCATGCAATCGAGGCATTCAAACCATTCCTCCAGCAAGGACATCTGCTGATAAGGATGGACAACACCACGGTCATGTGGTACAAAACAGGGAGGCACGCATTCCTACCCTCTATGCCGGATGGCAATGGATCTGTGGAACATAGGCCTGAATCTCAATATCCAGCTGCAGGCCATATTTGTACCAGGAAAAGAGAATTCACTAGCAGACAGCTTAAGCAGGACTACCACGGATGCTCACGAATGGATGCTGCATCCAGACATCTTCAAACTCATAACAAAGAAATGGGGATTGCCAGAGATAGACCTGTTCGCCTCCCCTCTCAACCAGCAACTGAAGAAATTCTGCTCAAGGACATACCACCCACAAGCCTGGAGGGTGGACTCTCTCTCTTTCAGCTGGAATGCCCTAATAGTGTATGCATTCCCACCTCTCCCATTGATGTACAAGGTTCTTCTGAAGATCAGGGAGGAACAGCCAAAGGTGATACTAATAGCTCTGGACTGGCCAAGACAACACTGGTATCTGCTACTGAAAAACATGTCTCAGGCGAACTCATGGCCTCTACCCCAATGGCCTCTTCTTCTAACGCAGAACAATTTCAAGACCCTGCATCCAAGTTTGAAAACTCTGCAACTAACTGCCTGGAAAATTGCTTAAGGCCAAACCAAACTTTCTTATCTCAGAGGGTCAAGGACATTATCCTGGAGTCTCGCAGACCCTCCACCAGGAAAGCATACTCTGCTAAATGGAGGAGATTCCTCATTTGGAGCACATCAAAGGGCATAGATGTTACAGTGGCAAACCTAGCACACATCCTAGAATACTTAGCAGAATTGCTCCACAATGGCCTGTCTTACTCTTCCATTAAGATTCATACTTCAGCAATTTCAGCAGAATACAACATGGATCCGCCTCTCTTCTCTCACCCTCTACTCAGACAATTTCTGAGAGGGATCAAAAATGTTAAACCTCCAAGGAAACCCCCTCTACCTGCATGGGATCTCAATTTTGTGCTGGAAAAATTGACACTACCTCCTTTTGAACCAGCAGCATCAGCAGACTTACAGTTTTTATCTTGGAAAACTGCTTTCCTTGTGGCAATCACTTCAGCAAGAAGAGTATCCGAGCTACAGGCATTAATTGCAGTGCAGCCTTTCATTATTTTTCACCAGGATAGAGTGTCTCTGAGAACCAATCCAACTTTCATGCCAAAGGTGGTATCCAGGGTATCCTTGAACCAAGCCATTCATTTGCCTACGTTCTTCCCTAACCCACAGAACAAAGGAGAGAAACTCTTGCACACCTTGGATATACACAGACAACTACGCTACTATGTGGACAGAACTAAAACTAGCAGAAAAACTGACCAACTTTTGGTAGCCTATGCAACTGGGGTGCAAGGAAAAGCAATTTCCAAGCAGACAATTTCAAAATGGATAGGAACTTGCTTTCGCTTTTGCTACTCTTTTCATGGAAAGACAGCTCCTGAACATATCAGGCCTCATTCCACAAGGGCCACAGCCACCACTACAGCTTTCCTACGAGGAGTGGCTACCAAGGACATTTTAGAATCTGCTACTTGGAGCTCCGTGCATACATTTGCCAAGCATTATAATCTACCTTTATACTCCAGATCCCGAGCAGGCTTTGCAACTGCAGTTTTACAGGGGATCTTAACTACACCATCCTTATCTTAGTACCTCCTCCCCCGTTTGGCTATGGTATTCTACCCATATGTTATGACTGCAGATGCATCCTTGAAGGACATAGTACAGTTTTGTACCTACCATAAATGTAGATGTCTGATAGGTATGCATCTGCAGTCAGGATTACCCACCCTCCTTCCCCTCTGTGGTATTCCTAGGGTGCTTACCCCTGATGTCCTTCAAGGATGCATCTGCAGTCCTTACAAATGGGTTGTCCTGGCCTCAGGCAGCCCTTCGGTCGGCCGGATTCCAAAGTCTGGATCTGGCCTCGGCTGATGTCGCACTTCACCCGACGTCATAGCTGCAGTTCTGCGGGTATAAAGGCATCAGCCGACGCCATTTTCCTCAGTCTTTCTTGCCGCGTGGCGCCCGAAGCAGAAGCTGTTCGCAAGTGCCGGTCGGTCAGAACCAGAGATTACTACTACCGAAGACTTCTAAAAAGCTAAGTACCCCGTTGGGGACTCTTTCTTGCCTCAGCCGATGTCAGAAAAAGTGAATAACTGTTTAACTTGTGGGAAACAAATACCTCATAAAGATTTCCACTCTTACTGCCTACCTTGTTTAGGCCCAGACCACGGCGTAGCAGCTTGTCTAGCCTGTGCTTCTTTCAACCGACGGACGCTTAGGCGTCGGTCAGAATTGCTGTGGAGTTTTTCGACTCCGCTTTTGCTTACAATATGCCGCCGGAAACTCCGACTTCGCAATTAACTAAAAGCAAGGAAAGGACCGACACTCGGTCCGCGGTTTCGGCGAAACGCGGTTAAGCCAGCGAGTGTCTCGGTTTCGGCTGAAACCGAGTCCACGGTTCTTCCTTCGAAAGCTTGCCTCCTACCGAGGCCTCATCCAGCATGGCTGAATCTGCTACTGAAATCCCACCTGCTCTTGCAGGTTCACAGGATTTATCTGATACTATACCTTTAGATATATCTACTCCTGCACGTGGAGCTGCTAGGCCCCTGCATCCATGTCGATTAAGGCTTTTGCTAGGGCTAAAGCAGCAAAATCTACCAAAACTGTGCCTGCTAAGACCCCCCTCACAGGCCTAGCTCTAGTTCTCAAATGCTTAGTCTAGCAGAGGATCTCATTTCTTTGATCCGGGGATCCCAACCTCACCCTGACAGGGCCTCTCACCCACCTCCAGAGAAGAGGCCTAGAGCAGAGCCCCTGAGCCAGTTTCTTCAGATTACTCCTCTGATGATTCAGATAATACAAACCCTCCAGAGGGCCCTTATTCTCCTTATGAGGACTCTGATGCAGAAGACTCCATTCCTTCTGCCTCTCCGCCTGAGGAATTTTCTTTTGGGGAAACCTTGCATGCTATGAGGGAACAATTTCAATGGCAGGGCCAGGATTTTTCAGACTCTAGGAAAAGGCTTAGGACCTTTTGTATTTGCCACAGCATAGGCCTTTAGCCATTCCTCCAGTACTCACTGTTGTGGATGATGCATTTAATGATGCTTGTACTGCTCCTGATTCTCTTCCTCCGCCCCTGCTAAGCCCGACAGGTACTACAGGGTTCGGACACACATTATCATTTGTATAAGGCTCCTTTGCAGATCCTGAAACTATCTCCCAGGGACCCAAGGCTGTAGCAGCTACCTCTGCCAAAACCCCCCTCCCCTCTGAAAGGGAATCTAGGGCTTTAGAGATGGGGTAAAAAAGTTTACACTTCTGCTACTCTTTTGGCTAGGGCCTTAAACTGTCAATTCCACATGATTCAGTATCAGGAATTTATGTTAGATCAGTTAACTAAAAACTGTCCTCGTCTGAACCATTAGACAAAAAATCTGTTCAGGAAATGGTACATAACATTCAGCAGGTCAGTAATCATTCTTTAAAATGCGGCTATGATGCACTGGAGGCTTCCTTTAGATCAGCTATGACTGGTACAGTGATCAGAAGGCATGCATGGTTAAAAGAGCAGTCCTTACCAGACCATGTTAAATCAAAGCTCCTAGATGCTCCCATGGATAAGCTCAATTTGTTTGGCTCCCCTGCACAGCAGGTGCTGAAGAAGGTGGAAGAGAAAGCAAAATCTGTCCAGACAGTCAAGGATTTCTTACAGGTCCAGCCTCCAAGGTTTAGTAGGAACTGGCCTTCCAAGAATTGGTCCTTTCCAGACACTTCCAGAGCTCAGAGAGGCAGGAATAGGCGCCCAAGAGGCAGGGGTCAATCCAGAGGTGCCTACAGGGGACGTCAGTGGCAGCCTAGCAACCAGCGAAGTACTGCCACAGATCCAGCCACCACCACTTCCACAGGACAATCACAGTGACTTGGCTCTGAGACCGCCTACCAGGGAACAACTAGAAGCACCCTTAGGCGGAAAGCTAGCCTTATTTTCAGTAAACTGGCATCACATCACAGGAGACAAATGGATTTTACAGACAATAGACCAAGGTTACAGGTTTCACTTCCATACTCTACCAAGGAAGAGAGGAATGCCAAACCTACCTCCAAATCAGAAGACAAATGCTCTACAACAAATACACCACTTACTAAGGATGAGAGCTATAGAAAGGGTACCGTCCATGGAATAAGGGCAAGGATTTTACTCCAGACTTTTCCTGGTGCCAAGAAAAGAAAACCAATGGAGACCTATTCTCGACCTGTCCGCTCTAAACACATACATCATTGTTCCAAAATTCAAAATGCTGACCCTTCAGCAGCTTCTTCCCATGCTGGGCAAGGAGTCTTGGCTGGTAACTCTAGATCTCAAGGAGGCATACCTGCACGTCCCCATACGACCAAATTGCAGAAGATACCTCAGATTTCTTGCAGGATCAGAGCATTATCAATTCTCAGCATTGCCCTTTGGCTTATCTACTGTGCCCAGAGTATTCACGAAATGCCTGGCATCAGTAATTGCTCATTGCAGGCTTCAGGGAATTCAAATTTACCCTTACCTGGACGACTGCCTGTTACAAGCGGACAACAAAAACAAATTAGAAAAATATTTGAAAAAGGTCATTCATATACTGCAAGCCCTGGGATACACAGTCAATATAAGAAAGTCAAGGCTGGTACCATCCCAGAGGATAACTTTCTTGGGTGCAGAACTGGACACATCAAATCAAATGGCATCCCTCACAGCAGAAAAACAGAAGCAACTTCCTCTCTATTTCATGGCATTAACAAAACCAAACTAGCTAACAGCAAGGAAAGTCCTGCAAGCCCTGGGTTACATGGCATCCTGCATAATATTGATTCCACATGCCAGACTACATATGAGAAAGTTACAATGGTACCTAAGGAATTTATGGTCTCAGCACAAGCACAGCCTAGAAACCCAAATTCCAATAATTCCATGCCTGAAGCAAGAATTCCAATGGTGGGCTCAGGCCTGTCAATCGAACAAAGGGATGCCCTTCCACAGCACTCAACCAAGCCAGACTATCACAACGGACGCTTCAGACCTCGGTTGGGGGGCACACATGCTGGACAAGTGCATACAAGGTTTATGGACTCAAGACCAGCTGAACCTACACATAAATCAAAAGGAGATGCTGGCAGTAAAACTGGCAATTCAGACATTCAGACCACTTCTTGACAGGGTCAATTGCTGATAAGGACGGACAACACCACAGTTATGTGGTACATCAACAAACAGGGAGGCACACATTCATACCCTCTATGCCGGATGGCAATGGACCTCTGGAATGTGGCCCTGAGCTTCAACATTCAGTTACAAGCAATATTTGTACCAGGAAAAGAAAATATACTAGCAGACATCCTAAGCAGAACTACCACGGATGCCCACGAATGGATGCTACATCCAGACATCTTCAAATCCATTACAGAGAAATGGGGACTACCAGAAATAGACTTATTCGCATCCCCACACAACCACCAATTGAAAAAATTCTGCACGAGGGCATGCCACCCACTTGCTTGGAAGGTGGACTTCCTATCTTTCAGTTGGAAAAACCTGAAAGCATATGCATTCCCACCTCTTCCTTTGATGCACAAGGTGCTATTGAAGATCAAAGAAGACCGTCCAAGGATCATCCTGATAGCTCCAGACTGGCCGAGGCAGCATTGGTACCCATTACTGAGGAACATGTCTCGGGAACAAATATGGCATCTGCCCCTAGTTCCCTTACTGTTAACACAGAACAACTTCAAAACCCTGCATCCAAACCTGAAAACAATGCAGCTGGCTGCCTGGAACATTGCATAAGACAAAATAACCCTGATTTATCTCAAAGGGTTAAAGACATTATCTTGGAGGCTCGCAGACCCTCAACAAGAAAAACTTATTCAGCAAAATGGAAAAGATATCTCATTTGGAGTGCAACCAAAGGAGTAGATGCATCAGTGGCAAACATAGCTAACATCCTGGAATATTTAGCAGAGCTTTTCCACAATGGTCTGTCTTACTCCTCCATTAAGATTCATGCATCAGCAATTTCAGCAGAATACAACATGGATCCTCCAGTCTTTTCTCAACCTCTACTCAGACAGTTTCTCAGAGGAATTAAAATGTGAAACCACCAAGGAAACCACCATTGCCTACATGGGATTTGAACTTTGTGTTAGAAAAGTTAACACTCCCCCCTTTTGAACCAGCAGCAACAGCAGAATTACAGTACTTATCTCGGAAGACTGCATTCCTACTTGCAATCACTTCAGCTAGAAGGGTTTCTGAATTACAGGCATTAATGACAGTACAGCCCTTCCTTATCTTCCATCAGGATAGAGTGTCCATGAGAACTAATCCTACCTTTATGCCAAAAGTGGTCTCCAGAGTATCTTTAAACCAAGCAATACACCTGCCAACATTCTTCCCCAACCCACAGAACAGGGGGGAAAGATTGCTGCATACCTTGGATGTACACAGACAATTGCGCTACTACCTGGACAGAACCAAGAACTATAGAAAAACTGACCAGCTTCTGGTAGCATATGCCACAGGAATGGAAGGAAAAGCAATTTCAAAACAAACAATCTCAAAATGGATAGGAAATTGCATTAGATTTTGTTGCTCTTTTCATGGAAAGGCAACTCCAGAAAACATCAGACCTCATTCCACAAGGGCTACAGCCACTACTACAGCTTTCTTACGAGGAGTGGCTACCAAAGACATTTTAGAGGCTGCTACTTGGAGCTCCGTGCATACATTTGCCAAGCATTATAATCTGCCTTTATACTCCAGATCCCGAGCAGGTTTTGCCACTGCTGTTTTGCAAGGGATCTTAAATACACCATAAACTCTTAGTGCTTCCTTAGTGCCTCCTCCCCCAGTTTGGCTATGGTATTCTACCCATTTGTAAGGACTGCAGATGCATCCTTGAAGGACATAGTACAGTTTTGTACCTACCATAAATGTAGATGTCCGAGAGGTATGCATCTGCAGTCAGGATTACCCACCCTTCTTCCCCTCTGTGGTACTCCTAGGGTATTTGCCCACCTTGTAGCTAGCTGGGGGGAATCTATTATGGTGTATTTGTTTGTATATATGTATATACATGTTTATTTCTATTTGCTCTCTATTGTTTGGAAACATTTGCATTTATCCAAATTTAGCCTTCCTAGAGGGCACCTGGCATCTGGGGCAAGAAACACTGAGGAAAATGGCGTCGGCTGATGCCTTTATACCCGCAGAACTGCAGCTATGACGTCGGGTGAAGTGCGACATCAGCCGAGGCCAGACCCAGACTTTGGAATCCGGCCGACCGAAGGGCTGCCTGAGGCCAGGACAACCCATTTGTAAGGACTGCAGATGCATACCTCCCGGACATCTACATTTATGGTAGGTACAAAACTGTACTTTTCAGCTAGCTGGGGGAATCTGTTATGGTGTATTTGTTTGTTTGTATATATGTATATATATATATATATATTTTTTGCTACTGTTTGGAACATTCAATATTTATCCAAATTTAGCCTTCCTAGAGGGCACCTGGCATCTGGGGCAAGAAACACTGAGGAAAATGGCGTCGGCTGATGCCTTTATACCCCAGTAGCTATGACATTGGGGAAAGTGCGACATCAGCCGATGCCGGACCCAGACTTTGGAATCCGGCCGACCGAAGGGCTGCCTGAGGCAGGACAACCCATATGTTATGACTGCAGATGCATACCTATCGGACATCTACATTTATGGTAGGTACAAAACTGTACTTTCACTTACGTCCATTCCTCAATGAATGGGTCTTTGACTTAGTCCACTCCAGACTTTAGGATCCATAGCTCAAGCTCTTTCCCTTATCTGTTATCCCCACCAGTACCTCTGATCTTATTTGCCACTCAGCTGAGGTAAGCCTGAGTGAGGAACCACAGCTGCACTCATAAGTTTTTTAAAACAGTTTATATCTTTATTGCTTAGTTAGTGGATAACTTTTTTATACTGTGGTACCTCTTTTATCTGTCTTTCTCCCTTACCCTTAATAAATTAAAAAAAAGGGGGGGGGTGCAGTTTCTTCTTAATCCTTTGGTGCCTTTTCTGTTTTTCATAGCTGTGGCCTATGGCCACAAGATTCCCAATTTGGATACTCATCTGAAGTACCTATACCTGTTGGATGCTGCCCACCTTGATGAAGACTGCAGTATTTGCACTGCTTTTGGCCAACAGTCATTATTGAATGGTGCAGCAAGCTAGTACTAAATGGACTTCAGCCACCCCATGAGGGAGAACCGTCTAAGGTTATGCCTTGTGTCTGGAGCCTCCACATCTGCTAAAAAGCCTTTAGACAGACACAAAGGGAAGAATGATGGTGACAAGCTCAGGGAAAAGGACATGGAGCCTAGGAAGCATTTGCCCTACTGTTCCTTCGCATTCCCCTACTGTTCCTTCTCGTCTGTGGCTTCTCTTGCTCTTTCTCCAAAACTTCCTAAAGCTTTGGCTGTGACACTTCTCTCAGATCCAATGATCATTGAATCCCAGACTCCTACCTTGCAAGAGGCTTCCACTCTAGCAGCATCTATGATCTGATCTGATCAGTTCAAAGTGTCTCAGATCTGAAAGGATATTGGAGCCGAAGTATCAGTGCAGTTCTTGGGGGTCAGGGATCGAGAATGAAGATTTCAGAGCCTTCCCTTACTCTTGCAGCCTTGCTGCTAGATAGCTTGGATCCACTGTCAGCATCTGGGCAGAGTCAGATCTGTCCCTGGGACCAGCACAGTTTGGAAGCTTCAGAGCCTTCTGGAGTGGTGTTGAGGTCCCCCTTGGCTTCTGTCTTTGACGCAGTAGAGAGAGCTCTTTCCTTTTCTGGTGAGCAGACTTTCTTTAGTTTCTCAGCTCTCCCATTCCCCAGTGAAGGGCCTTGGGTCCTGATCCTGTTCCTCCTGTCACATTGGGGCAGCTGTTTCCTCTGAGCCTCAAGACAGTCCACATTCAGGATCCCCCAGCTTTCTGTGACTCCAGAGTATGTCGCCACAAAGGCCCCTTAGAAACATGTGCAAGAGGAGGCACATCGACTCCCCCCAGGAGTCTCTCACTTGACATGGGTTTTGATGGCATGGAAGGGTCTCCCATATCACGTCTTGAGGATATCTCATTTGGAGAAATCCTCAAACTCTTGAGACAGGCAGTTGGTTTCCCAAAGCTGCTTCCCAAGAGGAATCTGTGTTTCTGGATGCCATTGGATCCAGCTCCACTACTACTTAGGCTGTCACCCTGGCCAGTGAAATGGTGAATTTAATATCTCCATGGGCATGGAAGGAGACTGATGTGGCTGAACTTAACCTTCAGAAACCTGCTAAGTTTCTTGCGGCACTGAAGTATCATCCGCATTGGACTAGCGGATACCATGGCGACAGCTTCAGCCACCAAAAAAGAGCTGGCCGAATAAAGCTCATCTGTCCATTCCCTAACAGGAAGTCTAGGGTATTGGACAGGTTTGGGATGAGAGTTTAAGCTTCACCTACCTTTGCTTTGAGGGTGCTGAATTATCTGGCAAACATGATGAGATTTTAGAGAGATTTGACTAAGGAACTCCCCAACTCTCATGCAGGGTCCATGTCTGCAGGGGACAGAAAAACTTTGGACTCTCAGCTGGCCGTCCTACAAATCCATATCAGTGCCTCCATGCTGCTGATATCTGACACAGCTGAGGAAATTTTGAGAGCCGCAGACAACAGGCATTGCTGTAAGGAGAAATGCTTGGATTTGCTTGTGTGACATTGTGGAGCCTTTCAAGATGTCTTTTGTCAGTGGCCCTTTCAGTCGTTCAGCCCTCCTTGGATTGAGTGTCAGACAAACCCTTTTTGCCATAGGCATATGTTTCTCTGCCCCCCCATCAAGGTTCTTCTCTAGAAACCAGAAAGGGAGTGGAGGAGGTAAGAAGCTGTGGTTCTAGAAGTTCCAGGGATTTTCCCTGGACACTCCTGGAGATAGCACCCCCCCCCCAGGAAGAGAGGGGAGTACTTACATTAGACATTGCCCACAAGGAAGATAGGGCCAGCAAAACCAAGGCTTCAGTTGTCCCTTCTCTTAGTGGACTTGTCAGCGTTCATGAATGGTTGCCTGGCTACTGCACCCTGGAGGCAGTCAGGAAGAGCTCATCTCTGCACCCAGAGACCTGGACATCCTTCACTGAAGAGATAAGGGTGGGGACGATCATAGCCAGAGGCTGTTGTATTCCCTTTCTTTACCTCCCTCCTTTAACAAAGAAACCCCTCAACGTGCCACCCAAGGCAGCCATCGTAGAAATAAAAATGCTCCTAGACAATTGAGTCATGCAGGTCCCACCAGACCAGCATGGATTCTGAATTTATTTGAAGTTGTTTTTGGTGCCAAAGAAGAATGGGGACCTCAGATCAATTTTGGACCTTAGTATTCTCAACCAGTACGTCAAACACACACAGTTCTGATGGTCATGGTACAGTCGATCCTCTCCTTGGTGAGAAAGGACAGTTGAATGTGCTTGGTTAGACCTTCAGGATGTGTACTACTACATTATGAATGATGGGCAGTCCAGAAGGTTTCTCCTCTTCTGGCTGCGAGCCAGTTATTTTCATTTCAGTGCCTACCCTTTGGTCTCACTACAGCCCACCCCCCCCACCCCCCAGGTGTTCACAAAATGTGTAGCAGTGGTTACAGCTCACCTCACACTGCAAGGTTTCCAGGTGTCCCTATATCCAGATTGGTTCATTACCAATCCTTGCAGGTGTGTTCTCGTTTGGGCTAGAGACCATCTGCTCCATCTTTGCTCCCAGTTGGGGATTATAATACATCTGGACAAATCTCACTTTCTTCCAGTTCAGACTTTGGAATTCATATGTGCCCATCTAGATATGACAGCCAGGGGTAGCAAAGCTGCCAGACAACATATTGTCTACCCTGCAAAACCAGGCACTAAAGGTTCTGTCCGATGCCACCATTCAGACTGGTTCTCCAGCTTTTGAGATCAATGGAGGCCTCCCGCACCCCTTTTCCATGGCCAGATGTTACATGAGAGTTCTGAAGTGTACACTTATAGTACAATAATCCATCATGTACCAACCTATGAGTTTCCGGAGTCATCTGAGAAACATTTACAGGATGCACATAAAGTGGCAGATTCTGTCTCCAAAGGTGTATCAAGGCTATCTGTGCCACCCCTGGCCATTGTGACCACAGACGCACACCAGTTAGGGTGGGGAGATGCATTACGTAGGGAAGTTGGTCCAATGTGGTGTCCCTCTGAGAAGGCTCTACATCACTGCTGTATAGATGAGGCTGTTCACCTAGCATTGGAGGCCTCCCAGGACAGCCTCCCTCTAAGGATGATTTCTGTCCAGACAGACAACATGTCAATTGTCTGGTGCATTAACAAACAAGGAAGAACCCATTCTTGTTTGCTGTATCGAGAAGAAGTGCGAGTGTGGCAGTGGGTGAGATCTTCCAATCACTTTATGGCAGCAATGCATATACTGGAGAATTCTGGAGGACAGGTTGAGCAGGTCTTTCCTTATGCCTCATGAGTGGTCCCTCAATCTGACAGTGGCAGAACAGATTTTACATCAGTGGGACCAGCCATACTGAGATATTTTTGCCTCTCCTCATAACCCCAAATACGGCAAGATGTTCTTCATGTTTCACTGTTGCAGTCTTTACATTTGGGTTATCTGCCTGCAGGTAGCCCTCAGCCAGCCTGAATACCAGAGTCTTGGATTCCTGCGTCAGATGCTGCCTCTCTTTCCATGACTTCAGGGGTATAAAACATGCAGCCGACACCATTACATCAGTCTTTCTTGCCGTGCGGTGCCCACGGCAGAAGCAGTTCGCAAGTACCGGTCGGCCGACTCCTGAAATTTTCGTTTTCGAGTTTCAGAACCGAAGTCTTCAAAAAAGCTAAGTACCCCGTTGGGGATCCTTTTTCTTGCTCTTAACCGATGTCCGTAAAAGTTAACAATTGTCTTACCTGTGTAAAGCAAATACCTCATAAAGATTTTCATTCGTACTGCATTCCTTGCTTAGGCCCAGACCACGACATCTCTCGCTGTCGGTTTTGTGCCTTATTCAACCCCCAAACTATTAGTTGTCGGTCTATTTTTGCAGCAAATTAATTTGGTGCTCGGTATAACTATCCAGAAATGGCTTTGGTAAGCCATCCGACTACAGATATTCCGAAAAAAACGTAAGGATAAAGACAGAGACAGACCGCATAGGTCCAAAACTGCCGACGACACTTCCATTAAGCTAGTCGCCAGTCCACCGGTACTCATTGAAGCACTTTCACAGCCCCTGATACCCACTACTTCAGATTCGCAAGCTTCTACTGAGACCCATTCGGAGTCCAGCATGCCTCGAGTTGCTTCTTAGACTATGGAACCTGCGGATGTCTATACCTTGGATGGGTCCGGAGCCGCTTTGAAGGTACCAGCTTATGAGGGTGTATTCAGGCCTACAGACTTCTTCATCCACACTTAAAACTCGACCCACGCCTAGTAAACAGATGTCCAAACCACATGGTTCAGGCCCATATGCCTAAAAAACAAATGCTTAAAATGGCTGAAGACCTTATTACTTTAATTAGGGGAAGCCAGCCTTCCCCCTCTAAGAGACCTAGAACTGATTTTCCTTCTGATCAGGATTTTGATATTTCTGTTTCTTCTGATTACCAGGATATTTGCCCTTATCCACCTATGAGGAGTCTGATGCAGAGGATTCCATTCCCTCTGCTTCCCCTCCAGAAAATTTTTCTTTTGGTGAAACCTTGCACACTCTTAGGGAGCATTTCCGCTGGGAAAGCCAGGATTACTCTGACACCAAAAAGAGGCTTAGGGAATTCTTACTCCTTCCTCAACACAGACCTTTAGCTATCCCTCTTGTTATGGACATTGTAGATGATGCTTTCTTGGAATTTAGCCTGTCCCCATACACTTTACCTCCAGCTCCCAGAAAACCTGACTGGTATTACAGAGTATCTGACTCTCACAAGTTCCTCCTCAAGAATCCTACTGCGGATCCAGAGACCATTTCCCAAGGACCAAAGGGCATTAGGGCTACTGCTGCCAAAAATCCTACCCCTTCTGATAGAGATTCTAGAGCCTTGGACAGATGCGGTACGAAGGTATACACTTGTGCTACTTTGGCCATTAGGGCTTTAAATTGCCAGTTTCATATGTTAAAGTACCAGCAGCATATTATGGGACTACTTAAACAGAAAACAATGTTGATTCCTGACTGTGCTGAACACAAAGAATTACAGGATTTAATGCATTCTGCTGAACAAGTTGGTAAACATACTTTGCAATGTGGTTTTGACTCTTTAGAAGCATCTTGCAGGGCTGCTGTCACTGGGTCTGTGCTTAGAAGGCATGCTTGGCTTAAGGAGCAAAACTTGATAGATTATGTTAAAGCTAAATTACTGGATGCTCCCTTAAACCAAGACCGCCTGTTTGGCAACAAAGCAGAAGAAATCCTCAAAAAGATGGAGGAAAAAGCTAAATTTATGCAAGCTGTTAAAAGATTTTCTGCAAGTACAGCCTCTCAGATTTAGTAGGCATTGGCCTTCAAAGAATTGGTCCTTTCCAGTCTCTTCCAGGCCTTCAGTCCAAACCCAGGAACAGCAGACCACCTAGGTTACAGTCTCAGGCTACGCACAGACCTAAGCAGTGGGGGGCTCCCACTTCCAAAGCAGGAAGTAGTAAGACACCCCCCCTACGGAAAAATGTCACAATGACTTAACCTTAACACTTACAAGCCCTGCTCAACTGCCTGCTCCCTTAGGAGGAAAGCTCGCCCTGCATGCAAAAACTGGGAATTCATTACCCCAGGACAAATGGGTTTTTAAATATAGTTTTCCAAGGATACCGATTCCACTTCCTCACCCTACCAACCCCAAACAGTTGGCCAGACCTACCCCCAAATCAGTGGGCAGATGCTCAGCAGCAGGTTCCCTCTCTTCTAAGTATCAGAGCTATTCAGCCTGTCCCAGCAGAAAAAAGGGGGCAAGGTTTTTATTCAAGACTTTTCCTGGAACCCAGAAAAGACAGCTCCTGGCTTCCTATCCTGGACCTCTCTATTCTAAACACCTTTTTGGCAATCCCAAAATTCAGAATGTTAGCACTTCAACAGCTGCTTTGTATGCTAGGCAAAGATACCTGGTTGGCAACCTTAGACGTAAAGGAAGCTCACCTGCACATTCCAGTAAGGGAATCTTGCAGGAAATACCTACGCTTCAGGGCAGGCTCCATGCACTATCAGTTCTCTGCACTTCCCTTTGGCTTATCTACTGTGCCCAGGGTATTCACAAAGTGTCTAGCTCCAGCCATTGCATTTTGCAGGCGGAGAAATATTCAAATATACCCATACCTGGACGATTGTCTGATTCAGGCAGAAAGCCAGGACTTGCTATTAAAACATCTGGCATTCGTAAAGAAACTACTAACCTCGCTGGGGTACACTATAAATAAAAAGAAATCTCATCTAGTACCCTGCCAACAGATTGCATTCCTGGGAGCAAGCTTGAACACAACTTCCCAGATGGCTTACCTTACTCCAGAGAAACAAGTTTATTTGACAACCTACTTCAAACTACTGACCACAAAGACCCAGCTATCTGCAAGAAAAATTCTGCAAGCCCTGGGGTTCATGGCCTCTTGCATTCTATTACCTCTAATAGATCAAAAAAAAACCTCTCCTTTACCATAACCTCTAATGATGGCACCACCATCTCCCCTTCTAACCACACCAAACTTCTGGGTATTGAAATAGACAATAATCTCCACTTTGATGTTCACATCTTCCATACCATAAAACTAGTACACAAAAAACTAGGCTCCCTATACAGGCATAAGTCCTTTCTCTCACAAAAAGCAAGAGTCACTCTTGCACAAAGCCACCTCCTCTCAACTCTATTATACGCAGCACCAATCTTTACCCAAATCAGACAATGTGACCTAGACAAACTAGAATCATGCTACAATAAAATAGCCAAGTTTGCTACTAACTCAACCTATAGAACCCATCACTGTGCTGCACTAAAAGAACTAAAATGGCTTGAGCTACCACAGCTACTTAACTATCACCAGCTGGGCACAGCCTACAATATTCTCAAATATCCTGAAAAACCACTCATTATCCAACCTACTTACTATCTATACTACAAACCGATACCTAAGATCCAGTGAAAAATCTCTCCTCTCCATCACCAAGGCTAACAATAATGCAGGGGAAAGCGCTCTACTCCCACACCGTTGCCAGAAATTGGAACTCTCTTCCCCTATCTGTGTCCACTGCCCCTCCACATCCATATTCAAAAACTCCTCAAATCGCACCTTCTTAGACATGGTTATGCCCTTGTATCACATAACCCTACCCATACTACTATTAACTCCCCAATTTCCTCTCTGATCACATGCTGGAGCTCTGATTCCCTGTAGGCTTGGTCATCTGAAAGGGTACTTTTAACTGTAGAATCTTACTTGATATATTTTCTTTTCTTACCAAAGTATGACTGACATTGTCTTTTTACCCATGTTCTATATTTTTTACCTGGAGTGTTTTTATTAATTCTTGTTATATTACTATGCTCAGCATACATGATGTAACTTGTTTTGTGTATTATGCTGGATGTACTGTATTTGTATAACTTGATGTTGGAGCTTTTCTCCCCGGGCCTCCGCTGAAAATGGACCTGGTCCAGTCGGAATTTCCCAGTTAACAAATGTAAAATAAATAAATAAATAAATATGCAAGACTGCATATGAGGGAAACTACAATGGTATCTAAAAAGCCTATGATGTCAACATTCTCAGGACCTGGAATCAATGATTCCTATCATTCCTTGTATAAAGACAGAGTTCCTTTGGTGGGCAGAGGCCTGCTACCACAACGAGGGGCTCCCTTTCACTCTACCCACTGCCGCCCAAACCCTAACAGACGCATCAGACTATGCATGGGGGGGCTCACTTGGCAGGGCAGTGCATTCAGGGTAAATGGAACCCGAGTCAGATGCACCTGCATATCAACCAAAAAGAAATGTTAGCTGTACAGAATTCCCTGACAGCCTTCAAAGACCACATCCTTCCAGGACAATTATTGGTAAAGACAGACAACACCACAGTTGTGTGGTACATAAACAAGCAGGGGGGGACCCACTCGTACCCTCTCTGCAGACTAGCCATGGCTCTGTGGAACACAGCCTTGAGCTACAAAGTGCACCTACAAGCTCAATTCCTGCCAGGCAAGCTAAATTCACTGGCAGATGACCTAAGTAGAAATCTCATGGACCCACACAAATTGAAACTGGAACCAGAAATATTCAATCTCTTGAGGAACAAATGGGGGACTCCAGAGATGGACCTGTTTGCCTCCCCTCAGAACTACCAATTAGACAAATTCTGCACAAGGACTTCCCACAGTCAAGCTTGGAAAGTGGATGCCCTGTCCTTTACATGGGAAAGCCTATCGGTTTATGCCTTTCCCCCTCTGCCTCTCCTCTCGAAGGCTCTGCTAAAGATCAAACAGGACAAGCCAAGGACAATACTGATTGCACCAGACTGGCATCGCCAGCACTGGTACCCCGTCTTGCGCAGTATGATACTGCTGGAGCCATGGCACCTACCTCAGACACCTTCCCTGCTGTCCCAGCAGGCGGGACAGATTCTGCACCCTCAGCGTCAAACCCTGAACCTTGCAGCCTGGCTAATTCCTTGACCTCTCCAATAGCACCCTTCAGTAAGCAGGTGCTAGATGTCATTTTGGAAGCAAGGAAGCCTAGTACTAGAAAATCGTATGCTGAAAAGTAGAAAAGATACTGTTCCTGGAGCCAGACTCGGGATGGGCACAACGGTGCCCAGCTTACCTCATATTCTTCAGTACTTAACAGAAATGCTCCACAAGGGCCTATCCTTTTCGTCAATTAAAATTCATGCCTCTGCCATTTCAGCACATTATAATACTGAACCACCCC
>NC_056739.1:1156210135-1156211927 GCF_019279795.1 Protopterus annectens
TGCTGCTTCAGCAGAACTGAAATACCTCTCCTGGAAGACTGATTTCCTACTAGCTATAAACTTAGCCAGAAGGGTTTCAGAACTTCTGGCACTGATGGCCATTGAGCCCTTCGTCTTTTTCCATGCAGACAGGGTCTCCCTGAGGACTAAACCCTTCTTTATGCCCAAGGTGGTATCTAATGTGACTTTCAACCAGACCATTCATCTACCCACCTTCTTCCCTAACCCTCAAAACAACGGGTAAAGAATTCTGCACTCACTAGATGTGCACAAACAGCTTAGATACTACCTGGACCGTACTAAAACCTTCAGGAAAATGGACCAACTTCTTGTCAGCTTTTCCCCAAGGGCAGAGGGGAAGCCCATTTCCAAGCAAACCATTTCCAAATGGATATCACACTGTATCCGTTTCTGCTACAGATTACATGGGAAACCACCCCCTAAATCTATTCGTACCCATTCCACTAGGGCAGCCTCCACTTCCACAGCATTCCTCAGATATGTTCCCAGTAGGGACATCATGGAAGCTGCCATCTGGACCTCTGTCCATACCTTTACAAAGCATTACCACCTTCCTCTTTTCTCTAAGGCTAGGGCAGGGTTTGCCTCTGCAGTTCTGCAGGGCTTGCTTACCCATGTCTAGGTCTCCTAACTAATCCTTCCACCCCTCTCCCCTCAGCTTTGCAAATCCTCCCACAGGTGATGACTGCAACAGTGAAACACGAAGAACATAGTACAGTTGTGCGCATTTACCATAAATGTAGATGCTCGAGTGTATTCCCTGTTGCAGTCCTGTTTCCCTGCCTCCTTCCCCCTTATATCCTCTTTCCTTAGGGAGACATAAGCTTCTTATGGTGGCTTTTAACCACCACGACCACGTTACTGTATTTCCTTGGGCGTCTGACTGGTTAGGGCAAGAAAAATTGATGTAATGGCGTCAGCTGCCTTACTTTATAGCACTGACGACTTTGATGTCCGTCAACAAGCGACAACAGCTGATGCAGAAAAACATTGGGCAGATTCACAAAGCCTTCGTGTAAGAGTTACAAGTCTTACATGGAGGCCGCAGTTAAATGGTGTGACGTCAGCATGCCATGCATATTCATGAGGGCATGCTGACTCACACCCAAGGCTAACACGGTCCGTGTAAGAAAATAGGGGGCGTGTCTGCAGGGCGAGTCCTGCAAACGGACACGCCCCCAGAAGAGTAACAGTCCCGAAAGTAAACCCCCACGAGAGAGTCCGCGTAAATGTCAACAAACACAACACATGCCCCCACAGACTATAAACATAAAATGAACATGTTATATATTTTTTTATAAGTTTTTAAGATGTTTGACCGTAATTGCGTTTGTTTGCACGGGCGTGCCCGTCGCTTAGCCACAGTTAGCAGTCAGTGGAAAAGCATACAAGATCTAAATATGCAAAGTAAGCCAAGAAGCAATAGCGTAGCGGTAGAGACGTCGGCTGAAGAGGAGGCAGTCACGGTTCGAGCCCCAACAACATCAATTTTTATCTCTAGTGAAATAAGCACAAAACAATTCCCTGACATATATGTACATATATATATAATTATATTTTATGTAAAATGTAATGAAATGGGACATGTATTTTGAAGAAATGTGAGATAAAAAAAAAAATGTCAGAAGTGCCTCTAGCTGAGCTACCCTCTAACAAGCTGAGTATATCTGCTCGTTGGTGAGCAGTGGTTTAATAGGTGTAAAATGAGTGCCCGAGGTTGAGCAGCGTTGTAACACGCTGAAACTGTGTGCCCGTAGCTGAGCTGAAAATG
>NC_056739.1:1156251924-1156279424 GCF_019279795.1 Protopterus annectens
CACATTTGAAAGCAGGTTGTGTCATGTTAGGCGTCCCTTTTACTATATGAGTGAGTCAGAGAGGGTATCATTCCCAGGGTTCCTACTGAGCCAGTGTATTTGCTATGTGTTGCCTCTTTGCCAAGGCCAGGGCATACTGGGCATGCCTCCTTCTGCCTTCTGGGGCAGGCTCAGGTTGTTCCTCCTCCGAGTCACGCTCTGCCTGTGATGGCCTTGGCAATGGTGGGGGGCTGTTTGTCCCGGCCCTATGCTGGTCCTGCTGCAGCTGTTTTTGCAGAATCATATTATGTAGCATAGCACATACCATGACAATTTGGGTACATGTAGTTGGTGAGTACTGCAAGGCTCCACCAGATGTGTCCAGGCACCGGAACCGTGACTTGAGCAGCCCAAACACACGCTCTATTACATTTCGTGTTTGTGCGTGTGCCTCATTATGGCGTTCTTGTTCAGGTGTGTGTGCGTTTCTGATGGGTGTCATCAGCCACGGCTCCATATCCAGCATCCCCCACTAAGTGACCATGTGGGATGTCCCCATTGGCAAATGTCTGGTACAGCTGCGTCAGATGCCAGATATGGGAATCGTGGTAGCTTCCAGGGCAGCCAGCACACACATTCGTTATTATGCCCTGGGCATCACACATGACCTGGCAGTTGATGGAGGGGAAGCCCTTGCGGTTAATGTAGGCCCTACCCCGCTTACCAGCTGGTGCCTTGATGCGTATATGCGTGCAGTCTATTGCACCCACTACCTCAGGGTATTCTGCTATTTGCTGGAAGAATCGCATATTGCTGGCCAATGCCTCATGGGAATTGGGGAAATATACATGATCTCCGACATGTGCCGACATGGCATCCCGGAACTGGTGCAGTACCCTGGATGCTGATGCCTGTGAGATCCCCATCATATCACCAGTTGGTCTCTGGAAGGTACCTGTTGCTAGTATTCTTAGGCCAACACATACCTTGGTTTCCACTGGGATGGGTTCCCCTCTGTTGGTTCTGTGTGTGAGGCATGGCCTGCACAGCTCAACAATTTGCTGCAGGAGGTCTCTGTCCACTCTATAGCGCTCCAGTATCTCCAGCTCATGTAACCCCTGGTAGGTGACTCTGGGCCTGTACACTCTTCTCCGTCTCCTCACTGTGGGTTGTCTGGCAGCATTTGCATTGTCACCACCCTCAGCGAGTCTCCTATGTCTCCTTAGAACAGCTATGGCAGCCCCTAGCTTGTTTGGTCTGAGTGCAGCTTTTTCAGTTTTCACTTCTAATAGCTTACTCCTGTCTTGCAGTGTCTCTTGAGAGAAACATACTGCAATGCTGTTTGCAGTGTTTTAAGTGCTGGGCTGGGCTAGTATTCTGCCTGTGTAATTGCCTGCTTCTAATTGTTTTCACCTGCTAGCTCTACCAGTATTCCTTGCTAGCTTCCTACTATTTCTTCTGCTTCCTTTTTCCTGCCTGTTTCCTCAGGGGGGAGCAGCGCGCATACCAGCGAAAACACGCTCGCAGTGGCTACCACGCACGCACACATGCTTACACGGACTAGAATCTGCTTATTCAGGTTAAAACGCGCAGATCTTTAAACAGGCTCCTACATGCTTACTCTGCCTTACACGCGTGCACTCACGCTTACACGCGCGCACTCTGTCTTACTCGCGCCTCCCAGCGTGCACACGCGCGCATGCACGCACAGCAAGAAACTTTGGTGTTAGCCACAGTGTACACCTTCCATTTCTTGACTTTCCCATGCTTATCTGTTGACACTCCTCTTTCTATGCTGTGTGACTGACATCTTTCACATACCACTTTGCTCCAATGAGCTTGATTTCTTTCTGACATTTCCCCCCTGTGATGTCACCTATACTCTGTTACTCCCCCTTATCTAACTCTTACACTACACGGAATGTGCTCATTTGCTATGTGACAGTGAGATTCACTATCCTACCACTCATTTACATAGGATTGCCTACTAATGCTTAGTTACGTGTCTTACACTCAGCTTCCCCCCTTAGCAACCACTAAACGGTGGCCATGTTGTTTTCGGTCTGCTTGTCCCTGCATTACATAAAACCCATATTTGTGGGTTTAAAACCTTTATTTTTATGTTTTATATAGCGCAGCCCGTTTGCGCGGGGCTGCGCTGCGTTTAAACATCGCCGAAAAAAAAAATTTTTTTTTTCATGTTTGCATCGGGTTACCATGCCAATGGCCACATATTTGGCCATTGGCATGCTGCCTGACACATATGCACACTTTATTTGGAGCTGACATGGCTCCATTGTGTTATTTGCAGAAATGTACTCGGTTGTCAACTGAGTACATTTCTGCACCTAACACGACTCTTACACGGGCTGGTTTCAGCTTCGTGGATTACTAATCTACCTCATTTACATGCCTTTCGGCTGCAAGTGAGGTAATTAGCATATCCACGCCCTGCCCGTGTAAGAGACGTTTTAGCTGGTCTCTTACACGGTATTTCGGGCTGTTCCTGGATCGCTATGGCTGCATGGAGTCTTACACGACTCTTAGACTCCGTGCAAGCCATCGTGAATCCTGCCCATTGACTCTGGTATTTGGGCTGGCTGAGGGCTACCACAGCAGGGATAACCCACAGGTGATGACTGCAAGAGTGAATACACTCGAACATCTACATTTATGGTAATTGCACACACCTATACTTTCTATTTGCAAATAGGGAAGCATCATTTCAGAACTGTCTTTTATGTTAGCTTGAATGAACACTTAATTAGCACTCTGAACCTTTGACATTTTATGGCCTATTTTAACAGGTTGGGCTTATGTTGTAGTAAGATATTTTTTTTCTGTTTGTTTTTACATCAAATGTTCTTAATGTTTTGAACAGTTTGTCTTAGATAAACTTAATCTAAAATATCAAATATATGTTATAGTTTAGAAGTGCATATTTAGTAAAATAATATATGACGGCACATTTGACCTTGCAAAAACACTGAATTTGCATCATAGGAAAGTTACACAGTACATGTGTAAACATGTACAATTATTAAAGAAATCATCAAACTCACTTTCAGCTCTACTGTGCAAATCACAGCCAAACATTACTTGTAGGTGATCTTAAACAAATAGCCTTATATATAAGATGCATTTATTGATATTAGAATAGATGCTTTAAAACATTAGGTGTCACTGCATATTGCTAGTAGACCCTGGTCCTGGAACTTGTACCATCACAGAGTCAAGTCAAGATAGGCATTTACCAAATTTTTGATGCTCCGAGCCCAAAAGGTTCGCCATCACTGTCATAGCAGGTGTTGTGCAGAGTTTAGCAGACCCTTTTTTTCACACTGGGACACTGCATTTAGCCAATGCAGGCCAAATTGACTTTGTATGCATGAACAGGGATTTTGTTTATTACTGTCTTTTGCTGATCAAGCCACATAGTTTTAAATAGGGAGTTAATGAAGAACAGTCACTGCCACTACCATTCCGCTGGTTCTTCAAGGTAATGAAGGCCTTAAACACACTTATGATCTTACAGTAAGCAGTAGAATGATTACTTGTCACAACCACTCTTCCAAGACTCTCAAGAAATAAAGACTAATGCATTGACAGAACCTCTCAAGCAACAGGAACACTATAGCTGAGGGATACATCCCTCAGGCTTGTAAACATCTCCCTCTCTCCTAGAGCTTTCTCTTGTCAATTAAAGCCCATCTGTCTGCCATTAATGCCTGTTTGCCTCTTGATCCTCTTCTCATGTCCAAGATGGAGGTCAGACTTTTCTTGAGAGGTGTCCTACACCTTAAGCCTTTTAGAAAGACTATTCCTCCTCCCTGAGAGCTCAGCTTTGTGCTGGAAAAACTGACTGCTCCCCTTTAGAGCCAGCAGCTTTTGCCACTTTAAAGTTCTGCACCTGGAAGGCATTCTTCTGCTGGATCTTGCATCTGCCTGCATAGTGTCTGAAATTCAGGCTCTTATGTTTACTTCACTCTTTTGAATTTTCCACAAGAACAAGGTGGGTCCCACAGCCAATCCTTCATTTATGTCTAAACCAGTGAATGAAATGCCCCTCAACCAGGCCATCCACCTGACTACCTTTTTCCTTAATCCACAGAATAAGGGGGAAAGAACTGTCCACTCACTAGACATTTACAGGCAGCTAAGATTTCGGACAAAACAACAAAACTGTCAGAAGAATGTACCAAGTTTTTCATCTCATTCATGAATGCCAAACTAGGCCATCTGGTCTCTAAAGCAAACCATTGCATCTTGGACATTTAAGGCCATTTCTTTCTGTTATACACAGTATGGGAAACCATTACCTTCCTTCCTTTCCAAGAGCACATTCCACTGGGAGGGAGTGGTGGCTTCCTTTGGGGCATTCCTCAAGGGTGTAGATGCCAGGTCCATCTTGGTTGCAGCCACCTGTCTTCTGTGCACATATTCACCAAGCATTACAAAATGTATGCCTTTTTTCAAGATGCAGAGCTGCCTTTGCTAGGTCTGTCCTATCTGGTATCCTAGCCAGCTCATCCTTGTAGCCAGCGTCCCTCCTGTTTACCTACTTCAGCTCTGGAAATTACCCATATGTTAAGAGTACTGCAGCAGTGATTTCAATCAGGACATAGTATAGGCATATATGAATTTATAACAGTAGATGTCCTACTAATCACTGTTACTGTATTCCTTCCCTCCCTCCTTACTCTCTTCTTCCTCTACTCCTATTTTTCTCTTTCCCCTCTGGTGTAAGCTATCTTGAAATAAACTGCTTTCAGTGGAGTTTACTTACCTCTTCGAGCAACACCCTTCCAAACTGACCACTTTCCTTTCTCAGTAGTCTTCAAGCCGCTGGCTTGGAGATAGCCTGAGGTAATCGTGCATGAATTACCCTGTATACCCCAGTGCATATGAGCTGAGGGCATGTGTCAGACGTATGTTCTTAGTAAGGTAAAGCTTTGGTATCCTGGCTGGACATCGGTGAATAAAAACCCATATGTTATGAATGCTGCAACAGTGACCAGTAGGACATCATCTGTTCTGTTAAGTTCTTACACAACTATACCTTACCCTGTTATTTCTTGCTTGAAGTGAATTTCCACCTGTCATGATGCCTTTGATGGCAGCTGAAATGTCTGTTGCTACACACCTTGGCAAGAGTTGCAGATGGGTTTCAAATGATATTGGTTCACATGTACCATGAAACAGGTCTTACCCCTCCAGGATTTTGTTCATTCCTCCAAAACTCTGATAGATGATAGACGGGAGGGAGGCTTGTTTGACATATAGTATGCCCTATACTGAAGAAAGTCTGTTTTGTCTGCAAAGAGGCCTTACTCCACACCTCCCTTAAAAATATTTGAAATGGATGCTGAAGTGGTATATTAAAACGAATACCCTGTGCAATGTGTTGATGGTTTCTGTGCTTAGTCACCCATTACAATGGACCATGCTGCCAACTTGTCGTAAATAAAACACAGTGCTGGAGTCAATAGCGGTTCTATATTAGAACACCGAACGTTCAAAATTTCGAGTGTTCTAATATCGACCCATTTTTAGTGAACGCTGAAAATATCGAAGAAACAGAAAACCAAATTTTTTCCTAGGGAAAGAATTTGGTTGTCTGTTTCTGTTGCTACGGTATTTTCAGGGCTGTGGCGGAAAGTTACGGGTCGGGTTCAGGTAAGTGTAAGGGTCTAACCGAGGGTTAGGGCAGGTTAGGTGAGTTAGGGTTAGGGTGCGGGTCAGGTAAGTGTGCGATTATGTGGACGTGAGGGTTAGGGTGGGGTAGGTGAGTTAGGGTTAGTGCGCGGGTGAGGTGACTGTGCGATAGTGACAGACCTTAGGCTTAGGGTTTGGGTTAAGGTAAGTGGCTAGTTAGTGGTGTATGTATAGTTTAGTGTAGGGTTAGGTGTAAGAGTTTAGGTGTATGTGTGTGGATTGCTGTTTGTTTGGTGTGCTTGTGTTGTGTGTATGTGTTTTGGAACAGCAAATTTTTTCCCTAGGAAAAAATTTGCTGTTCTGAATGTTAGATGTTTTCAATTTTCAATTCATAGGGTTCAATATTAGAATACTCGATATTTTGAATGTTCGGTGTTCTAATATAGACCCGTCAATAGCGGGTCACTATTTGGTAGTCTGATAGGAAATTCTTGGAAAGTTTAATAAGTTTACTTTTTTAAAAATATTTTTCAAGGTGACGTGTTGATTTAATTTAACATTGTGTAATATTTATTTATTTAATTAGAATATAACATCAGTTTTTACTTTGTTTTTTGTAACACTGTTTGTTGAGAGAAGGGCTAACCCTCGCCCCTCCCCTCTCCTTCCTGCCCAAGAGCTAAATTGGGATTAAGAGTGTCGCTTGCCCCTCTCTAACATAGAAGACAAGCAGGGTTGGGGTATGTTGTTTAGATGCTTTAATACATAGAAACACATCAGGATGGATAGCAGCATCATAAAATATAAATGAACTGGTTTAACAGACAGACCTTGCATACATGTTTGCGTATCTCAACAGCTTACTTTAAAATGGCAGTCAGGCTCACACGTGCTCAGTATTTATACACTTGTGCAAGTCCTTGATAGCTTCTTTTAAGATACATACACACTCATCGATCTACAGAGGATACCAACCCCCCCCTTACAAATGATGCTAGGAAAAATACATTTTTGTAAATATTAATGAGTGAGGATATACTTACATCCAGGAAACAGCAGGTTCATCTTCATGTTGTTCACAGTGCAGAACTCACATAATTCTTTCAATCACCTCTTATTAAACTCCACTGGTATGTAAATGCTGAATTAATTTCAGTACAGAGAAATAAAACACTCAAGTGAAAATGGGTAGCACTTGAAGTAGTATTCTGTGCTGTATCTCTGACCTGTTACTGTCAAATTTGAAATGCATCTTCGTGGGACTCTGGCCTGCTCTGCAATGAATTAAAGGCTAAAATGCTAAAAAGAATAGCTTTTTTAATGGAAACACAATTCATGAAACACTAGATTTACTTGTTTTGATCTTAACACAGAAATTGACCATAGCAGCAGTATTAGGAAGTGCTTATTTCTACGTGACATGATTGTGAAAATGATGATGATGAGGGCATTAACCATTGATAATCTGGTAAAACGTCATTTATTTCTTCCGTAGGTGGTGGTGTGTGTGTCTGCTGGGTACCGACATAGTGCTGCAGTGACTGAAGATGGAGAGCTGTATACATGGGGGGAAGGGGACTTCGGAAGACTGGGTAATTCTTATAATTGTTTATTAGTAGAGTTTTGTAATATTTTTGTCCAAATTTCTTTTTCTTTATATTACTGGAAACAATTGTATGATGTGTAAGTCTAGTATTGTAGTATTCTTTGCATTTGCATGTTTTGGAAGGATTAGACGATGGCAGAATTTGATCCCACACATTGATTATTGTATGGTGAACTAGGCTGTTGGTTTAAAATTTCCTCACTGATATACTGATGGAATGTGATTTTTTTTTTCTCTTGAATTACTTCTTTTTTAGATGAGACTTAAATTTAAGGTGTCCTCTGTCTGATAGTGTTAGCAGCTGACGTGAAATTGTAAATCCTTTGACTTCCCTGGAAAAGAATAGGATTGCTTTCATTATTATAATGAAAAAGAGTGCATTTATGCCAGTCGTTTAACTCAGGAGTGTATGGTGTATGCTTGTGATGTGGACAAGCTAGGATTCATTAGCCCCATGAGAATTGAGAAACTAGAGGTTTGACTTGGGGAAGGGAGGATGGTGGAAGGAGCTAGCAGTATTGACTTGCCTGTTTTGGGAGATGTGCTGGTAAAGGACAGAGTTGCACTCTTTTACTGGACAATGGAGAAAATGAAATAGTGGATTTGCAGGCTGTGTAGGCTGCAGCAGGCATCACCTCATTGGATGCAAAGGCCAGCCACTGATTTCATTTCCAGCAAAAGCTTTCAACCGCAGGTGGTGGCAAAGCACAACTGGAAAAACATGAATATACACTTGGCTCATTGTAGGCAGAGAGGTTATTATCTGCTCTGTCACTTGAAATAGACCATTAACAGGTCAAATGAGCAGTGAAGGTTAGGTGGTTTGGCAGACCACTGAAGCTCAGTGTATGAGGCTAGGACATTTCTTTTTTCACAGGTGTGTGTATGTGTGTGTCTGTCTGTCTGTCTACTGCCTTTGAGGGTAAAATATAAGTGGCACCGTGGTGCAGTGGATAGCATCGTCACCTCACAGCAAGAGGTATTCTGGTTTGATTCTTGGTTGAGGTGCCTTCCATGCGGGGTTTGCATGTCCTCCCTGTGTTCACATGTGTTTCCTTTGGGTGCTCTGGTTTCCTCCCACAGTCCAAACACATGAAGTAGGTGGAGTGGATACTCTAAATTGGCCATAGGTGTGTGTGTGTGTGTGTGTGTACGAGTATGGGCTATGAAAGAACAATCATGGCAGGGCTAGCCACCTGACATTGTAAACCTTGGCTCTAGATGATTGCCTTTGTTGGTGATACACTGACCCCATGTACAAAGTGGAAAAAAGGGGTTATGGAAGGGTGAATTCGTATTCAAATAATCATCTGCATTAGGCATGTGGTGTTAATCTTCACATTGGCAACATTTTGCACACTGCTGTATTACAAAAATTAGATTTCAAAGTGCAGCATTGAAGCAGTCAGTAAATGATAAATGAACAGTCTTACTTTCCCATTCTGAAGTCATCTATCCATAATTTCTCAGTATTACCTACATTCCCATCTCACAACTTCATTGATTGCTGTTGCCTTTTGCAGTAAATGTTTTGAACAAATGCAGGTCTTTTAGACTGTTGTTACCAGTTGACTTATTGAGGGACCTTTATCACTTGCTTCTCCGCAATCACTAAAACACAAACCAAAAGCAGCACCTAACATCTCACATAAGCCTACAATCAGTGGTCCCTGAAAAGCAAAGCTCATAAGGCAAGCATATGCTTTACCCAATACTCCTTTCACTGGGGATTCCATTGTGCAACACACACACGCCCCACTAGCCAGGTGAGACCAGGAGAAAGTTATTGTTAGTTGCCAGTTTGGAGCCAGGATCCGCAGTGTCACATGCCCTCGAGTCACTGCACCCCAGGTACCACTATGATTCTGTCATAGTCAATGTAGGTGTAAATGACCTGAGACGTACCTCACTGGACCTTATGAAAGATACATAATGGAACTGAGTATGTGTCACAGATAGGTACCAGCCTTGTACTGAGCCTCATTTTACATTCACCATAGATGATTCCACAGTAGTAACAGGCACAAGCACTTCCTGGACTCTATTAACACAAACATGCTCCAACCAGAGGATCAAGCAGACTGGATCTTGTACTCACCAACATTGGTCAGTGTTGCCCCCAAATCCTCACTAGTGAGGGTGAATCACGAAGGTCTCTCCTTTGAAGTAAAAAGTCAACCCAGAAAACCCAGCTAAACCAGTAACAGTTAGTAACAGTTCTGACACAAACTACATCTTAAGTGATAGTTTGAATAATTTTACATAGGTAGCCATGGTCTTGGGGTTAGGAGGAGCCCTGAATTTTGACAGAGTCCCTGTACAAACGTGAGTGTCTGCATAAAGAATGCCTTACCTATCAGAAGTAAACCCAGAACAAACGCTGTAAACAAACCTCACTGGTAGAATTCTCACATAAACTGTGTATATAATGAAAGAAGAAAATTCATAGCCAAAATCAGGAAGAGCAGCTCTCTAAAAGACAGGTGCTGTCTTATAAAACTAAGCAAGAAGCTAAGAGGCCTAATTAAATCCATTAAGGCCAAGTAGCCTTGCAGACCAAGGACAATCACAAGGCCTTCTTCAGCTGTGTCCAGAACCTTAAAGGTAACACATAGCAGTGTACTGAACTGGTTATGTACAGTGCCACTTTCACTGATAAGGGTGACATAGCAAATCTTCTGTCTGATAAATTTGTCTTAGACTTCACTACCCAATCTTCACAAGCTCCAGTAGCTAAAATCCCCTCCAGCATACTACCCCAACCATTAGCAGGGACCAAGTGCTGTCAGCAATTGCTAAAGCCAAGAACACTGCCTCCATGAGTCCCAACATCATCTACAGTTGCCTCCAGAACAATCTAAAACACAGCCTATCAGGAAACTTAAGTCCCTCTTCAATTACAGCTTAGAAACAGCCTATTTTTCAAGTTCAGGTGAATGGCAGACCTCAACCGTCATTCCCCTCCACAAGGGCACACCATCAACTGACTGAGGGAACTACAGACCCATCAGCCTTACAAGCCTAATATGCAAAGCCATTGAATGAATTATTATGGAAATGGTAAATAAGGACATTGGCATCATACAGACATTGGACCCATCCCAATTTGGTTTTGTTAAGAGAAGGCTATGCCTACTTAAACTGGTATACTTCTTTTAGAGGATCACCAAAGCATTGGATGAGGGTGAAGTAATGCATACTGCTCACCTTTTGTAACCCGCTTACTGAATTATCACTTAAGACATAGGCAAACTTTTTTTTACATAAAGGAAAGCAAGCCATGTTAACATGCTCAGTTACAATTATTATAAATCACATACATTCTTTTAAACAGTTGTCATAATTGCTCATTTCCTGCCTTCCCTTAAACCTCACTCCTCCTCTAAAATATTATTATGCATGTATTGTTCCCACAATTTCCATTTTTATGTAATCTGTTCCTAGCCTTTTCTAAACATTTCGCATCCAGTTTTTATTTTTGTTCCAGTATTTACTACTTCAAATATACTTTGTTTAGAACTTGATTTCCATATTTTAGTAATTGCTTTTTTGGTAGCCAGCAAAATTAAACTTAATAAGGCCTTACTATTTCTAGGCAATTCAGATTGTGTATTTTAGCTAAAAAAAAAATTCCATCTGATGATGTTAATCTTCATTCATTCCTTACATGTGGGTTCAGAACCATTCCTCTGTTCCGACTCAGCTGATAACCAACCTCGCTAAAGCCAGAAAACTCTTGAGCTAAGCTTTACCCATAGCGCCCTTATCCAAGTTACCTCAGATCTCGTTTGCCATGTAAGAAACAAGACATGGCCAGACAGCTCTCAGTGAAGTGTTCATTTTGTTGATAATTTTCAGAGAAATTTTCTTCCTTTAAGTCTTTTCTTATAAAAAGTCCTTGTTTTTTGGTTGTCCCCTATTGTTAGTGTCCTTTTTCCCACCTTACTCCGTCTTTCTACCAGTTGGTAACTTGTCTACCATTGTTGGTACTTTCCCTTACCTTGTTGGGGTAGTCTTTCGTACCATAGTTGGTACTCCCTCTGTTTTTTCTTTTCTTACACTTAATAGTGTACTGCCTTTATTGTTATTATATTTGCTATTTTTGGATTGTGTGTTTTTCTTTGGAAATTGTTATACTTTTTGTGGAAAACATGTCAGAAAAGAAAACTACTACCAGTTTTAAAAGATGTGACAAATGTGACAGAAAAATGCCTAACGTAGACAGTCATGTCTTGTGTTTACTCTTTAGGGATTTCTCATTTATTGGAGAAACTGCCTTGTGATATTTGTAGGACTTTCAGCTCCCACACTGTTGCGGAACGCAAAAATAAACTGTTGCTTGCTGGTTTAGTAAAATCTCCTTTTTCGGAGGCAATCTCTGAGACGGAGGCTTCTCCCCCTCCGAGGAAAGATGATAAAAAGAGGAGCAAGTCTCTTCCCGCTTCTCCTCATGAGTTGAAATCATCGGAACCAAGGCCTAAGGTTCCTAAGTTGTCGCACAAGGAGTCTTCGGTTCCGAGACTGCCAAAATCCTCAGCTCTGCCCTTGGCTCCAAAAGAGACTATTCCATTGGCACCGTTTGTTCCTTCGGCACCAGATGTTTCGTTTGCTCTTACCTCTGCTACTGCACTGTTAACTTTGCGTATGGCATCGACCACATCGTCTGCTCTGAGTTCTTCATCTGCTCAACTTTCGGCACCGACAACCATCATGAAAACTTCCGCTGCTCCGACACATATCTCTGGGGCTATAGCCACTTCAGAACCAGTGTTTTTCCTTCCTGAGCTTCATACAGGTCCTTCGACCTTGGTTCAGAGAGATGACGTTCTTCCCCAGACCAGATATTCCCCGTTGGTGGACCCTTTCTATGGACAGTAGTATAGTCCTTTCCTTGAATGTCCTGTTTCACCGTAAGGGTTATCTACCCGTTCCTCCAAGAGCCTGTCTGAGGTAGATATAGTGAGACTGGTAGACCAACTGTTGACGGACAGAGGCATTTCTCCTCCTCAGAAACCCTCCCTCCCACTCGTAGCCGTGGGCCCTGCTCCGAGGACTCCACAGTATTTTCCTCCTCCAACCTGTTTGCAGGTTTTGGAAGTTTTGTCACCGACTGCTACCCCAGTTCCAGCGGCTTTGGCACTGATAGAGCATCTCACTTTGGTGCCAGAGACTTCTCTTTGGTCTGAACCCTCTGCGGGCACAGGCCATCCTATGGTCCGAGATTGGCCTGCCTCGGCAGTCCTGTCTCTTCCGGACACTCCTTCCCTGGGGGGGGTTGGTCCTTCGGGGTGGGGTGTGACCCCAGTTCCTGTCTCTTTCGGTTCCAGGCTCCCATCCCTCCTCGGGGCGTCCGGCCTTCCAGGGGATGGAGAGAGCTTTAGCCAATGCTGGCTCCCAGTTAGACCTATCGGCATCGGAGACACACCCTCATGCTTCTGAGCCACAGCTACTACCTCTCACTACTGTTGGACATTGGGCTTGGGAGCCTCAAGTTAGCCTTCATCAAGGTTCCTCTTCTGCGGTTTCTTCCTCTGATGTTCCCCTTGAGTAGGTTCCTTGCAAGAAAGTGTGCAAGTGGAAAAACATTGATTCCCTGGAGGAATCGCTGACTGAAGATACAGACTTTGATGATGGGGAAGGGTCCTCATGGTCGCCCCCTGAAGATGTTTCCTTCAGGGACATCCTGGAAATACTGAAACAGCGGGGCAACTGGAAGTCCAGCAGTCTTGATGAGTGGATGGGAAATAGGAAATACACCTCGAGGATCACTTCTGTGGCTCTGCTCGACATGGGCACAGGAAATTAACTTTCTTGGGTGGCGTAAGCCAAGGAACCTTGTTAGCTAGGCTTACTTAGGCCCTTGAGCCGATAGCCTAGTACCTACCTATGAACCTCTTCCCCCAAGGAGAACGTATTCTTGCAGGCTTTCTGAGCCCGACTCTCTACTGGGTGCCCCCCACCCCGCAGATGAACTTGTTCAGTACATCGTGCAGCGGGCTTGGACAATGCTTGATGCCATTGAGCCGATCCCATGTAGGGGAAGATAAGATACTCTCCCCACCAGAAGATCAACCCCATTGGTCCAAAGGTCTTCCCGTTGATGCTATGGTGGTGGCAGTGGCAGCCACAAAGAAAGAGCTCACCAAGGAGAGCTCTACTGTCCATCCCCCGACCAGGGAGTCTTGGGCGATAGACAGGATAGGGAAGTGGGTGTTTTCTGCGACCTTTGCAATCAGGTCTATGAACTACTTGGCACACTTCACGTGGCTTCAGAGAGACTTAATTTTAGAGCTTTCTGAAACACTAGCAGGTGCAGTGTCTGATGAGGTGGGGACAAAGTTGCCTCACAACTAGCCACCCTGGAGTCCATTTCCAATTCGTCCATGAGGTTGATTTCACACTCAACCGAAAGGGCGGTAAGAGTGTCAGGCGCTGGAATCGTGGCTAGATGCCACGCCTGGATGCGAAGTTGTGATTTCATGGACCCTTTCAAGTCTTCCTTCCTTAACGCCTCCATAGTGACCTCATCCGTGTTTGGCTCTAAGGTTAAGGATACTTTGGCCAGGTGTGAAAAGGACGGTAAGACCCTGTCAGCCATAGGTGTCGGTTTCTCTACTCCTCCAAGACCTTTTTCTGCAACGTGGGCCGAATTTTCCCCCTGGGGCAGGGGGGAGGTAATACAAATGGAAGACTCCCCTTTAGGGGCAGAGAGGGTGCACATAACCAGGGATGCAGAGATTCTTTCTCCGGACAGTCCTATCAGCGCTCCTGAAGAGCGGACTTATTGATTGTTTCTGGAGGCAGTCGGGGTCGTTTCTCTCTGCACCACTTTGCCTGGCAAGAAATCACCACAGATACTTGGGTGTAGACGATAATAACCAGAGGATATTACATTCCCTTCTTATAGGTTCATAGGTAGGTACTAGGCTATCTGCCCGAGGGCATTTATAAGCCTAGCCTGTATGTGTCAGCTTTTGCTGCCCCATTGATTAATTAACTGAGCCTCTGTCAAGAAGAGCCAGTGAAGTGATTCCAGGGGTGTATTTTCTGTTACCCATCCACTCGTCAAGGTTTCTCTTGAAGAGTGTTAGTGAGGGGGGGCTCTGCCTAATGTAGTTAGGAATTTTGTTCCAAAACATGGGGAGTCTCTGTGACAGGAATCTATCCCTCCAGCATGTTCTGTTTATTGTTGTGGCGAGGTTTAGCTCATTAGAGTGAGTGGCTCGCAATGACTTGGATTTCTTTAAGTGGAGCATGTCCATCAATTCTGAGTTGGACATGGCTTTGTAAGTCAGGCAGAGATCACCTCTGAGTCAGCGATATGCCACTGAGTACAGCCGGAGTTTTTCCAGTCGGGCTGCATAGGACATATGTTTGAGGCCAGTAATCCTCTTGGTGAGGTACTTTTGTAGTCTTTCCAGCTGTTGGAAGTGTCTTGTGAGGTACATCCCAAATGAGCATTGTACTCTATGATGGGTCTGATGAGTGACGAGTAGAGGGGCACTATAACCTCTTTATTTCTAGATGAGAACCCTTTAGTAGTTAGATGGGCTACATAGAAGGATTTCCTAACTACTTTGGCAATATGATTGTCAAAGGAGAGATTACGATCTACCTGGGTCCCCAGATATCTTATTACCCCTTCTCTATTAAGGGGGCTGCCACCTAAGTGGTAATTCATGGGCGTTTTGTTTTTCCCAAACGGGATGACTATGCATTTTTTGGCATTTAGCTTGAGACCATGACTTTGACATCAGGTGTCCGTCTCAGTAAGGCCCTTTTGGAGAATGTCCGTGTCAGCCGGAGAGTCAATTATGGCTCCCAGATGTTCATCGTGTTTCACTGTTGCAGTCATCACTGTAGGGTTCTTCCTGCCGGCAGGCAGTCCTCGGTCGGCCAGAATCCCAAAGTCTGGGTCCGGCGTCGGCTGTTCAGTCATGCTTCCTGACGTCAGAGCGCTAGGAGTACAAAGCTGCCAGCCGACACCATGTTCTCCAGTCTTTCTTGCCGTGCGGTGAAAGCACTTCGCAATTGCCGGTCGGCTGACTCCTGATATTTTTTTATGCTTCAGTCCGAAGACTTACTTCTTCTTCTCAAAGCCAAGTACCCCATTGGCGAAACTTTTTTCTTGCTCCAGTCCGATGTCAGAAAAAGTTAATAATTGCATTTCTTGTGGGAAGCAAATACCTCATAAGGATTTCCATTCTTACTGTATTCCTTGTTTAGGCCCTGACCACGACGTAGCTAGTTGTCGGTTTTGTGCTAGATTTAACCAATGTACGATTAAGCGGAGGTACGATTTTGCTTTTCACTACTTTGGCAGGCGATTTAATTATAAAATGTCGTCTGACACGCTTCCGACTACCGGAGTTCACAAACGACGCAAGGATAAGGACAGGCCTCCGAGGTCCAAATCAGACGACGGTTTACAAGCAGAGCCAGCTACAGGTTCGGCCATCGTCAGTGAGGTGCTTTTGCAGCCCCTGTCGTCGGTCATTTCAGAACCGATTGCCGAAACGGACTCCCACGAGGAGCCAACTAGGCCTTTGAATACTCTAGCTGCATGACCTTCGGACAGTGCTCCCTCAGATGGGTCCGGAGCCGCTGTGCAGGTACCGGCTTCCGAGGGGGTTTTCAGGCCTACACAGCTTCTGATAAAGGCAAAGCCAAAGACAAAGGCAAAGACTCCTTCTAAATCTAAGACACCAGCCCAGACCTCTTCTGATCCGGGACCCAAATCTCAGAAACAACTACTTAAAATGGCGGAGGACTTACTAACCATGATTAGGGGTTCACATTCCTTTCCAGACAAAAGGCCAAGGCAAGAATTGGATTATGAATCTTCTGATCAGGCATCTATTTCTTCAGTGTCTTCCTCTGAACAGGAATATACTTTCCCTCCTTATGAGGATTCTGATGCTGAGGAATCCATTCCATCAGCTTCTCCCCCTGAGGATTTTTCTTTTGGGGAAACTTTACATGACATGAGGGAACATTTTCACTGGGAAGGACAGGAGTACTCGGAATCTAAGAGAAGACTTAGGGATTTCCTTCTTCTTCCCCAACATAGACCCCTGGCTATTCCTCCTATTTTGGATATTGTGGATGATGCCTTTTCTGAGGCTAATTTAACTCCTGACTCCTTTCCTCCAGCCCCTGCTAAGCCCGACAGATATTACAGGGTCCCTGACTCACACCAGTTCCTTTACAAAAATCCTACTGCTGATCCAGAAACCATTTCCCAGGGTCCTAAAGGGATTAAGGCCACATCTACTAAAAACCCTATTCCGACAGGTAAGGATTCTAGAGCTTTGGAGAGATGGGGCAAAAAAGTGTACACTTCTGCTACTTTATCTATTAGGGCTTTAAATTGTCAATTTCATATGCTAAAATATCAGCAATTTCTACCGTCTGTTATGAAACAAAAGCTAGGTACCATTTCTGCATGTGCAGATAATAAGGAATTACACGATTTGATACATGCAACTGAACAAGTGAGGAAGCATGGTTTACACTGTGGTTTTGATGCCTTGGAGGCTTCATGCAGGGCGGCTGCCTCTGGCACAGTCATTAGAAGGCATGCTTGGTTAAAGGAACAAAACTTACCTGATCAAGTGAAAGCAAAGTTACTGGATGCTCCTGTTCAGCATAATGTTTTGTTTGGGTCTAAGGCTGAAGAGGTGATGAAGAAAATGGAGGATAAGGCTAAATCCATGCAAAAGGTTAAGGATTTCTTACAAGTTCAGCCCCCAAGATTTAGCAGAAATTGGCCAACTAAAAATTGGTCCTTTCCCAGCTCGGACAGGCCTCAAAGGGCTAGATATAGGCGCTCCAGAGGGAGGGCCCAAGCACAGACCTCTTACAGATCTAGACAGTGGAGTGCTTCCACCCCCAGGGGTGGAGAGGACATAACTTCAATCTTATAGAAAACAGGCTCAATGACTCCCCCTGCATTGCTCCAGGAACTTCTCTCCTGGAAGCCCCTCTAGGGGCAAAACTCTCTCTTTTTCAACAAAATTGGACTTGCATAACCCAAGACAAGTGGGTGCTGGAGGTAGTTTCAAGAGGTTACAAATTCCACTTTCATACCTTGCCAAGACCAAACGGATGGCCAGACCTACCAAAACACCAATGGGCAGAGGCATTAAACCAGGTGGGATCCCTCATGGCTATGAGGGCCATAGAACTGGTTCCACAATCAGAGATGGGGCAAGGCTTTTACTCAAGGCTCTTCCTAGTTCCCAGGAAGCAAAATTCATGGAGACCCATCCTGGATCTCTCATTCTTAAACACTTTCCTGGAGATACCAAAGTTCAAGATGCTTACTCTGCAACAGCTCCTGCCAATGTTGAGCAAAAATACATGGATGGTGACATTGGATTTAAAGGAGGCTTACCTACACATCCCTATCAGACAGGAGTGTAGAAAATACCTCAGGTTCAAGGCCGGCACGAAACATTACTAATTCTCTGCGCTGCCCTTTGGCTTGTCTACTGCGACCAGGGTCTTCACCAAGTGCCTGGCACCAGTAGTAGCTTATTGTAGACTTGAGGGAATTCAAATTTACCCTTATCTGGGCGATTGCCCTATTCAAGCAGACAGCAAGGATGTCTTACTCCAGCACCTGGAATTTGTGCAAAATCTACTCAAGTACCTGGGATTCACTGTGAACATAAAAAAAGTCAAATTTGACACCCACACAACAGATAACTTTTCTGGGTGCTCTTCTAAACACAACAACCCAGATGGCATTCCTGACATCCGAAAAACAGCAGCAGCTGGCTTCAACTTTCAAAACCTTGGCGTCAATAACTCAGCTAACTGCAAGGAAATTCCTGCAGGCTTTGGGTTACATGGCCTCCTGCATCCTTCTCATACCAAATGCAAGACTACGTATGAGAAAAATACAATGGTACCTAAAAAGTGTATGGTCCCAGCATTTCCACAGTCTAGACACACAGATTGCTGTCTTGCCTTGCCTACAAATGGAATTCCATTGGTGGACCATGGCATGTCTTCACAACAAAGGGAAAGCCTTCAGTCTTCCTCCAGCCAGCCAAGTGTTAACCACGGACGCCTCAGATTACGTATGGGGAGCCCACTTGCAGGGAAAAGGTCTGCAAGGTTTTTGGACAGAGGATCAGAAGCACCTACATATCAATTTAAAAGAGATGTTAGCTGTACAGAATGCCCTCTTGGCTTTCAGGGATCTTCTACAACCAGGACAACTACGGGTTCACACTCCTACCCCCTTTGCAGACTAGCCATGACTCTATGGAACACAGCTCTAGCTTGCAAAGTGGATCTACAAGCTCAGTTCCTGCCAGGAAAACAAAATATTCTGGCAGACAGCCTGAGCAGGAACCTGTCAGACCCACACAAGTGGATACTAGACACCCAAATGTTCAAGATGATTACAGAAGCCTGGGGCTGCCCGGACATAGATCTTTTTGCATCCCCCCTCAACCACCAGTTACAGATTTTTTGCACAAGGACATTTCACAAGCTAGCATGGAAAGTGGATGCACTATCATTCAGTTGGAGAAACCTCTCTGGGTATGCCATTCTGCCATTACCTATTCTTCCACGGGTGTTACTAAAGATCAAGCAGGACAAGCCCAAGATGATGATTTTACTGGCCCCAAATTGGCCTCGTCAATTTTGGTACTAACACTGATGGATCTATCCCAGGAGCCTCCTTGGATTTTTCCTCAGATTCCAAATCTTTTGTCCCAACACCAGGACCAGGCTCTGCACTCTCATGTCAAAACTCTCAGCCTAGCAGCCTGGCGAATTCAGGGTCTATGATTAATCCTTTCATTCCCAAACAGGTCATGGATGTCATCTTAGAAGCCAGACTGCCTAGCACTAGAAAATCTTATGCAGGTAAATGGAAGAGCTTTTGCACCTGGATGCATGCTCAGGATTCGGATCCTCTCATTCCTAATATTCCACTGATTTTACTTTACCTAACAGACATGCTACATAAGGGTTTATCCTTCTCCTCCATAAAAATACATGCCTCAGCTCTCTCTGCACATTACAATACAGATCCTCCCATCTTTTCGCATCCACTTCTGAAACAATATCTCAGAGGAGCAAAGAATTTAAGGCCACCTAGGACACCACCCATACCTGCCTGGGACCTCAACTGTGTTCTGGAAAAACTCACTCTGCCTCCTTTTGAGCCTGCTGCCACATCTGATATTAAGTATTTATCATGGAAAACAGTTATCTTACTGGCTTTGACTTCAGCCAGGAGAGTCTCGGAGTTACAAGCACTCATGGCTGTGGAACCTTATATTATTTTTCACCAAGATAGGGTGTCTTTAAGGACCAATCCTGCTTTCATGCAAGTGGTTTCCAAAGTGGCTTTAAATCAAACTATTCACCTGCCAACTTTTTCAATAATCCACAAAATAAGGGGGAAAGGATCTTGGATTCCTTGGATGTACACAGACAACTTCGTTTTTACCTGGACAGAACCAAGGATATCAGGAAAACAGAGCAACTGTTTGTTTCTTATGCAACAAATTCCCAAGGCAAAGCTATTTCAAAACAGACCATTTCTAAACGGATTGCTCATGGAATCAGATTTTGTTACTCTCATCATGGAAAGCAAATCCCAGGAAAAATTAGGACTCACTCTACCAGAGCTGCTGCTACTTCAGCTGCCTTTCTCAGGGGAGTACCTACCAAAGATATTTCGGAAGCTGCAACTTGGAATTCAGTGCATACTTTCTCTAAGCACTATAATCTCCCTCTTTACTCTAAGTCTAGGGCAGGCTTTGCTTCTGCAGTTTTGCAAGGCCTTCTAGCCGCCCCTTCTACTCTATAACCACCACCCTTTATTAGCTTTGGGATTCAACCCTACAGTGATGACTGCAACAGTGAAACACAATGAACATAGTACAGTTGTGTACACTTACCATAAATGTAGATGTTCAAGTGTCTTCACTGTTGCAGTCTGGGTTACCCACCCCCCTGTCCCCTCTTATACTTTCATTAGTGTGGTTTCCTACTTCACCCTTCTTCTGAGGTGTATTTGCTACAGGGTATGGGGTTTGTTGTGTGTTACATTTTTGTTTTACTATTAGCCTTCTCTTTTGGGCACCTGACATCTGGGGCAAGAAAAACTGGAGAACATGGCGTCGGCTGGCAGCTTTGTACTCCTAGCGCTCTGACGTCAGGGAGCATGACTGAACAGCCGACGCCGGACCCAGACTTTGGGATTCTGGCCGACCGAGGACTGCCTGCCGGCAGGAAGAACCCTACAGTGATGACTGCAACAGTGAAGACACTCGAACATCTACATTTATGGTAAGTGTACACAACTGTACTTTTACAGTCATCGGCGAACTTGGTTAGCCATAGTCCTCCTGTGTTTGCCTGTACTTCTAAGAAGTATATGCCGAACAGTAGGGGTCCCAGGACCGAGCCTTGTGGGATACCACTTGTGACTGGTTTAGAGTCGGACCTGGAACCTGCTATTTTTTCCGTGTGAGTTCTGTCTGTAAGCCATTTGGCAACCCATCTCATGATTTCCGAGTGGGGAATGGTGTCAAAAGCCTTGGCGAAGTCAAGGTAGGCTGTGTGAACCACCTTCCCCCTCATCTATGGCCTTGTTGACTGTCTTGAAGTCAACCAGGTTTAGTAGGAATGATCTGCCCTTAACAAAGCCGAACTGGGTCAGGTCAAGTGTTTGGAGGTTCCCATTGTCTTTGTTAATGAGTTCCATGATGATGCGCTCCATAGCCTTGCAGACCAGGCTAGTCAGGCTTATGGGGCGATAGATACCAGGGTCAGTTGTGGCCCCTCCTTTTTGGTACGGAATAACCTTTGTTGTACACCATTCTACGGGCATGTAGCCTGTGGAGAGGCTGAGGTTGAACAGTGTGTTTAGGTGGGGGGATAGTTTGTTCTGTAGTTCGTGCAAGACGCAGCCTGGGACACCATCTGGCCCTATTGACGCTGTGTTTTTGGCTTTTGAAAAGGGCTGTTTTCACCTGTGCGTCTGTGGTTTCGGGACACTACACTTTTCCGGTATTATTGTGGGCCCTTTTGGGGGTAAGAGGGGGGTGAATTTTGCACTGAATCTTGGTAATATCAGTAGGTTTACTATGTTTTGTGCTGTATTGCACTAGCTCAGAGCATATCTGCTAGTTGCCACTTAGATTCTTGACAGCTAAAGAAGGCTTTGTGGTTATCTTTCAAATCCTTGGCTATTTTTCTTTCGAAGTTAGCCTTGGATGATTTTATGAGGGACCTTAGTTTCTTACTGATACTGATCAGGGATGTCTTTCCTTCTTGGGATTTGCTTTTTTTCTGAACTAGTTTCCTCCTTCTATTGTATAGCCTGTTTATGACAGGGGTCCACCAGACTGGTTTCCCTTCTCTTAGGGGAGTGAGTCCTGGTTTTGCTAGGGATGGCATGATCCATGCATCCTTGTAGGTGCTCATAGAGTGCATTTGTAAAGGTTCCTGCATCTTGGACACTGTTATCCTTTAGAGTGGGGGCTGTGAAACTCACCACCTCTGTCTTAAGTAAGGTGGTTTGCTATAGAAATGTTTTTCACTATGGTTTCCTTGGTTGGGGGTGGTGGTGTGGTGTGGGCATCCAGAGTGATTAGTTTATGGTCTGATCTAACCAGTGACGGGTTGACCTCTGGTGCGGAACACCTGTCGCCCATGTTGGTAATGACCAGGTCCAATATGTTTTCACCTCTGGTAGGGGAGTTCACCAGCTGATCCAGGGCATTTGAGTTGATAAATTCCAGGAAGAGCTGGACCTGGGAGTTTGTACTGGAGTAGTTTTCCCAGTTAACGGTAGGGTAATTGAAATCGCCCAATATCAGGGTGTGCGGTAGGACCTTCATGTTTTCCAGTGTCTTCAGAAAGGCGGAGTGGTGGTCCTGGGTTATGAAGGGTGATCTGTAGCAGGCCACAATTTGCCCTGCAGATTTGCCCAATGTTAGTTGCACATGGATGATCTCAGAGGTATCATGCTGCGCCACTAACCTGGAGGTGTAGGTATCCTTGATGAATATGGATACACCCCCTCTTTTTGTGTTTCGGTCAATGTTCTGTGGCCAAAATGTGTGGTATGAGTTGTAGCCTGATAGTGCTGGGGTGCTCTGTGGAGCCTTGAACCAGGTTTCAAGTTACTGCACAGATGTCGACGTTCTCCATACTGAGGAGTGCTTAGAGTGCGTGCATTTTGAGATTTAAACTCCTGGCGTTAAGTAGCATAATCCTCATTTTTTTATTTGCGCTGTTTACGGAGGTGGGTTTGACTTTTGAGCCTTGCCTAAAAAAGGCACTATGGAGGCAGCAAGATCCTTGGCCAGTATTTGAAAGCCTAGGGGTGACAGGTGCAAGCTGTCTTTTGCAAAGCAACGAGGCTTGTCGAGCATGTCGTCCCAGGCTGACAGACACTGGATCCCCTTTGAATGACACCAGAAGCTTAGCCAATTGTTGAAATTGATAATTTTTTCTTTATACTGCGGTATCATTCTTGGTGAGGGCAGGATGCTACTCAGGGTCAGGGTCATACCTGCCTGGGCTACATGATCAGAGAGCTCTTCCATGTCTCTTTTCATGTAGTCCAGGGAGGTACATCTCAGGTCATTCACACCAACATGAACAATGACAGAGTCATATTTGTACTTGTTCTGGAGTGACCAGAGTGCTTGTGTTATGTGGCGGATTCTGGCTCCTGACAGGCAGCTAACAGTAACCTTCTCCTTGTCCAGCCTAGTGAGTGGGACGTCAGTGTGCCTGACTATAGTCTCACCTATTACTAATGTGTCAGGTATGTTATTTCGCCTTAAGTGCTGTGATTGTGTGGCACACTGATTTTGTTTGTGTTGTCTGGTTTGTGATGGGAGGTGCAGGTTTTTTTGGGTGTCTGCTTTGGAGGTCTCTGATGCTTTTGCAGGTTTTTATTTAGAGCCTCCGAGTATGATTTTGTGTATTTATGTGAATTTTTTGCCAGTGCTGATTTAGTATGTCTATGTGAGGCTGGAGGTGTGGTGCAAGTGTTAACCTTCTCCGCATGACTGCCTGTTCCAGTCTTTGGTGGAGAGAGCTTAGCCTCCAGTTTAGCTATATAATTGCATCTCTCGCATATGTTAATGTTTTGTGGTAGGAGGAGAGGGTTGTTTGCGTACATGAGGCAGTTGTAACATTGCCTCAGGATACCCAGGTTCACCAGCTGGACTGGAGAGTATACCTGAAATTGCCCTTTGGTCATGCCTGAATAGTAGGGTGAGCTGCTTAGTCGCTTGGTTGGTGAGGGGTGAATAATGAGCCTTTCCCTGCTGGGCAATCAAGTGTCTGGGTATATTAGTGCTTGCTATTAGCTCTGACCAAGTGCTTGACTGTAGGATGCTTTTTAAGTGCTTAGGTTGAGAGTTAGACTACTTTCAAGGGAAAAACTGAAGAGGAGACTTGGTGGAGCCGGGAATAATTTTGCCCTAGCTAAGTGGCACTGCCAGGACATGCAAAACTGTGCAAATGCGGTTTTTACAGCAGGGAAATGAAGGAGATAGAAATTAGCCCAAAATGGACTATAAACTACTAACTTCTGGGCTGGAACCACTCCTCCTGGGACAGATGGCTGCTCAAAGCTCCCTCTCACAGGTGAACAGAGAAACCTTCTCCTATCCAAGTAAGGTATCGGCAACTCAGAAACTTGTAACACAGCCCTGAGTTCAGCACTAGCCTGAAAACTGGACTATACTAGCTTAGAAAGGTGGGAAACAAGGAAAATGTTTTTTTGAAAAGATAAGGCAAAAACAGTAAAAAATACACTTAAAACAGCTTTAAACGACTACAAACAGTAAAAAATACACTTAAAACAGCTTTAAACGACTACAAACAGTAAAAAGTACACTTAAAACAGCTTTAGATGACTACAAGCAATAAGAAAAGGATTTTAAACAAATTGTCCAATTAACCAGTATAAAAATCTCAGAACTGAGCTCTGTTCCTGTAGTCTTCAGTCAGACAAGTTCTAACTGCATGCTCCTGCCACTGGGGTGCAGGGGAACCTTCTCCAAAAAAGAAGGCCTGGATTAGTGCTCAAGTTATACAAACAAAGCTAGATTCAGCAGGCTGAATCTAATTTATGCGACAGCAAACAAGGCTGTTTCAGTAAGAAACAGTTCAAATCAAATTTCACAAAGCCAAAGCCGACCAGGTGCATTCCCGATGTAGCACCCAGTCAAAGGGAATTTGCAGCAATAGAAATTCAAAAGCTGCTTCAAAAGAGTCATCCAAGTAGTCCCCCCAGGCCAACATGGATCTGGCTTTTACTCAAGGTTCCTTTTTACTGCCAAAACAAACAGGGGACTGGAGGCCCATTTTAGACCTCGGCACCCTAAACAAATTTATCAAACAAGTTAAGTTCCGGATGGTCACGGTACAGTCAATACTCCCTTTCTTGGGAAAAGATGAGTAGATGTGCTCTCTAGATCTTCAGGATGTGTATTACCACATAAAAATGGAGAAAGGCTCCAGAAGATTTCTCCGCTTATGGCCTGCGGCCAATCATTACCAATTCCGAGCACTACCCTTTGCTCTCTCTCTCCGGCCCCCAGAGTGTTCAAATGCATGGCAGTGGTGACAGCTCACTTAAGACTACGAGGATTCTGGGTGTTTCCATATGTGGATGATTGGCTCCTTACTGCCCCAACCGAGCATCAACTGTTGGTCATCTTACAGCAAACAAGGAAACTTTTTTCACACTTGGGCATCACTGTGAATGAGAGCAAATGCAAACTAACTCCATCCCAAAGGCTGCAGTTCATAGGGGCGGAATTCGACACATGGATCTGTCGAGTCTTTCTTCCCCCTCTCAGGTTGTAAAGGGTGAGACTTCAACACCAACCAGTTCTGAACCACAACAAGGTTCCAGCAAGAGTGATTCTACAACTTCTGGGGTCTATAGCAGCCTCCATCATGATGGTCACATTTGTGAGACTTCACATGAGACACCTTTAGTGGTTGTTATTAACTCAGTGGTCCCTGTTAGATTGTCCTATGTCTTACAAAATCAGGATAACAAATCTTTGCAAGCAAGACCTTCTCTGGTGGCTGAAACCAGATCAAAATCTATGGAGTTGCCCATTCTTCGCCGCTCCACCCTTAGCCACGGTGACCATGGACGCTTCCCTGATCGGGGGGGGGGGCATTATCAGGGACAGACAGTCCAAGGCACTTGGTCAGCCCTGGAGGCAAATTTGCATGTCAGTGTTCTGGAACTGAGGCCAGTGCTTCTCGCATTGCAATCATTCCATTCTGTCCTCCCTTCGGGAACAATTGGCATTCAAGTCAGACAACATGTCAATAGTCTGGTACATAAACATGTAATGAATGAATGAAGATCCAACAGCACACATGGAAAGTTATGTTAAGACGTAACTTTTGTTACTCCTATTTGCTTACCCAACATTTCTGATAGAGTACTCTGTAGGGAATTTTTAAAATCTGCCAACCCCTTACACTCTCCAAACATATGTTCCATGTTACCTCTTTCTTTCCCATCACACCTCCAACATTTGCCATCTACTTGAGGAAAAATTATTTGGAGTCTCCTTGGGATATAAAAATATGTATGCAAATACTTTCAAGCAAAAAATCTATATCTTGTAGACTTTGTTGCTTATTTTGGAAACCATACACTTCCTCTCATTGTTACCTTGTGAATTGCTTATCCAGTCTCTCTCTCTTCCCATTCTTTTTTTACCTCCTGTGATTCTTGTAGTTATTGTGCAGTATTTTATATGCCATACTAATAATCCATTTTTTTAAAAGCAGCTTCGTTTTAAGCTAAAACTCTACCAGAGCAAATCTTTCACTTATGATTCCCTGATCCCTTTCACTTTGCCTGTACTCTATCAATCCCTGATAGGGAAGGCAGTCTCTAGCCTGCAGTCCAAATGTCTTCTTAGCATGTTTCCATTGCATTACCTTTCCCTATCTAGTTATTTGATTCCAGTACCTTAGTTTCTTTGCCAGTTTTCTCCAGTAAATTCCTGACCCCCTTACCTATTTTCTGTACCCCTAATTACAGGCATCCCTATTAGCAGAATCTTTCTCCATTCTCGTGTTGGCTTAGTTCTTAGAATGCTTTCTGCCACTTTATGAATATAATATTCTGTATGGCTGCTGTTATTCTTTTTAAGAATCTGCATTCAGAATCCCACTCTCTCCTTATTTCTTGAATTTCCCCAGCTTCGTCATCATCCCTTTCCATGTGTATGAGCCTTAAGTGTGTAGCTCTAAAATATCCCTTCCAATCAGGTAACCCTAAATCACCTTGTTCTATTGAAAGGCTCTACTTATCCCACTTGAACCTTACCCCCTTCCCTTCCCTTCCCAGATAAAATCCTTCAATCCTTTATTAATTGATGTCCACATCCTCTCCTCCAGTTGATAAAAAATATGCCTGATGTGTATATAAAACTAAAGGGACTAAAAAACATTTTCACTGCTTGTTCTGTGTTATCCATATCCATACACGCTTCCAGTTTCTCAGTTTTTGTATTTTCTTTTTAGTGTCATCTCACATATCCTTAGTTGTTGTCCTTTTTAACCCATACTAATAAATACTTCATTTTATCATGTCCCATAAGTATAGGAATTGCTGAACCAAGTCATGCATATAGGTACATAGTTTACAGTTAAGCCTTTGTTTTGCTTCATTAATTTGCTGTCCCCAAAAAACTTGAAACTATCTCAGAATGTTCCACAACACTGAGATGTCCTTTTCTGGTTCTTTTGGGTGCAAAATAATACTGACTGCAAATAAAGCCAGCTTTTCTTAATTACTATACAAATTATATCCTTAAATTTCTGAGACCCTTGTTTTCATTGCCATTGGATCTAAATTTAAGGCAAATAACAAAGGGGAAAGAGGACACCCCTGCCTGGTTCCTCTGCTCTGACACAACTTAACAGAGAGGAACCTTTCCATTTTAATGTTGTCTTTGTTCCCTCATGTGTCCTCCTAATTAACCTTCTTATTGAATGCAAATGCTTCCATTGGCCTACTCATAAAATCCCAGCTTACTCTGTTAGATGCTTTCTTTCCATCGCGACCCACCAACAACAGCAGTATTTTCTTACATCCTGCTTCCCTCTGGATCATTAATGTCAAATGTTTGCCTCTCCTCTGCAAAACCACATTGATCAATGTCTATCAATTTTGGCAACACGTTTGCCATTCTGTTATATATTTTAGACAGAAACAATTAAA